>NC_060180.1:3584694-3639694 GCF_021184085.1 Oncorhynchus gorbuscha | reverse complement strand
CACCAGTTAGCCTGGACCTAGCCTCGAGCTAGGCCCATCTCCCGGCTAGCTGAAGAGGTCCATCAGACAATTCTTGGGCTACAATACCTTTTTTGCCAATTGGCCTGGACCATTTTACTACCAACACAGAGCCCCGCTGATCCATTACAACTGGTCTGCCAAACGTAACCGTCCGAGGGGGTTTCAACAGGCTCTTCCGTGGTGACGTCCCCCGACGGCCCATCTGCTAGACGACACCATTCTGTATACATCTGGCCCTTCTTTGGACACTGTGCTAACAAACCTCCAAACGAGCTTCAATGCCATACAACACTCCTTCCGAGGCTTCCAACTGCTTTTACATGCAAGTAAAACTAAGTGCATGATCTTCAACCGATTGCTGCCCACATCTTCCCGCCCGACTAGCATCACTACTCTGGATGGTTCTGACTTACAGTGCCTTGCGAAAGTATTCGGCCCCCTTGAACATTGCGACCTTTTGCCACATTTCAGGCTTTAAACATACAGATATAAATCTGTATTTTTTTGTGAAGAATCAACAACAAGTGGGATACAATCATGAAGTGGAACAACATTTATTGGATATTTCAAACTTTTTTAACATATCAAAAACTGAAAAATTGGGCGTGCAAAATTATTCAGCCCCTTTACTTTCATTGCAGCAAACTCTCTCCACAAGTTCAGTGAGGATCTCTGAATGATCCAATGTTGACCTAAATGACTAATGATGATAAATACAATCTACAATCCACCTGTGTGTAATCAAGTCTCCGTATAAATGCACCTGCACTGTGATAGTCTCAGAGGTCCGTTAAAAGCGCAGAGAGCATCATGAAGAACAAGGAACACACCAGGCAGGTCCGAGATGCTGTTGTGAAGAAGTTTAAAGCCGGATTTGGATACAAAAAGATTTCCCAAGATTTAAACATCCCAAGGAGCACTGTGCAAGCGATAATATTGAAATGGAAGGAGTATCAGACCACTGCAAATCTACCAAGAACTGGCCGTCCTTCTAAACTTTCAGCTCATACAAGGAGAAGACTGATCAGAGATGCAGCCAAGAGGCCCATGATCACTCTGGATGAATTGCAGAGATCTACAGCTGAGGTGGGAGACTCTGTCCATAGGACAACAATCAGTCGTATATTGCACAAATCTGGCCTTTATGGAAGAGTGGCAAGAAGAAAGCCATTTCTTAAAGTTATCCATAAAAAGTGTCATTTAAAGTTTACCACAAGCCACCTGGGAGACACACCAAACATGTGGAAGAAGGTGCTCTGGTCAGATGAAACCAAAATTGAACTTTTTGGCAACAATGCAAAATGTTATGTTTGGCGTAAAAGCAACACAGCTCATCACCCTGAACACACCATCCCCACTGTCAAACATGGTGGTGGCAGCATCATGGTTTGGGCCTGCTTTTCTTCAGCAGGGACAGGGAAGATGGTTAAAATTGATGAGAAGATGGATGGAGCCAAATACAGTACCATTCTGGAAGAAAACCTGATGGAGTCTGCAAAAGACCTGAGACTGGGATGGAGATTTCTCTTCCAACAAGACAATGATCCAAAGCATAAAGCAAAATCTACAATGGAATGGTTCAAAAATAAACATATCCAGGTTTTAGAATGGCCAAGTCAAAGTCCAGACCTGAATCCAATCGAGAATCTGTGGAAAGAACTGAAAACTACTGTTCACAAATGCTCTCCATCCAACCTCACTGAGCTCGAGCTGTTTTGCAAGGAGGAATGGGAAAAAATGTCAGTCTCTCGATGTGCAAAACTGATAGAGACATATCCCAAGCGACTTACAGCTGTAATCGCAGCAAAAGGTGGCGCAACAATGTATTAACTTAAGGGGGCTGAATAATTTTGCACGCCCAATTTTTCAGTTTTTGATTTGTTAAAAAAGTTTGAAATATCCAATAAATGTCATTCCACTTCATGATTGTGTCCCACTTGTTGTTGATTCTTCACAAAAAAATACAGTTTTATATCTTTATGTTTGAAGCCTGAAATGTGGCAAAAGGTCGCAAAGTTCAAGGGGGCCGAATACTTTCGCAAGGCACTGTAGAATATGTGGACAACTACAAATACCTAGGTGTCTGGTTTGACCGTAAACTCTCCTTCCAGACTTCCAGACTAAACATCTCCAATCCAAAATTAAATCTGGAATCGGCTTCCTATTTCGCAACAAAGCCTCCTTTACTCATGCTGCCAAACATACCCTCGTAAAACTGACTATCCTGCTGATCCTTGACTTCGGCGATGTCATTTACAAAATAGTCTCCAGCCCTCTAGTCAGCAAACTGGATGTAGTCTATCACAGTGCCGTCCATTTTGTCACCAAAACCCCATACACTACCCACCACTGCGACCTGTATGCTCTCGTTGGCTGGCCCTCAATACATATATTCTTCGCCAAACCCACTGGCTCCAGGTCATCTATAAGTCTATGCTAGGTAAAGCCCGCCTTATCTCAGCTTACTGATCACCATTGCAACACCCACCCGTAGCACGCGCTCCAGCAGGTATATTTCACTGGTCATCCCCAAAGCCAACACTTCCTTTGGCCGACATTCCTTCCAGTTCTCTGCTGTCAATGATTGGAACGCATTGCAAAAATCACTGTAGCTGGAGTCTTATATCTCCCTCACTAACTTTAAGCATCAGCGGTCAAACAGCTTACCGATCACCGATTACTGTTCCGGTACACAGCCAATCTGTAAATTGCACACCCAACTACCTCATCCCCATATTGTTACTTGTCCTCTTGCTCTTTTGCACCCAGTATCTTTCCTTGCACATCATCATCTGCACATCTATCACTCCAATGTTAATGCTAAATTGTCATTATTTTGCCTTTATGGCCTATTTATTGCATTACCTCCCTACTCTTCTACATTTGCACACACTGTACATAGATTTTTCTATTGTGTTATTGACTGTACGTTTGTTTATGTGTAACTCTGTGTTGTTGTTTTTGTCGCACTGCTTTACTTTATCTTGGTCATGTCGCAGTTATAAATAAAAACTTGTTCTCAGCTGGCCTACCTGGTTAAATAAAGTTTTTAAAAATTAAATATATATATTTTTTTAAATCACTGTTTCTGTCATATTATAGGTGGAAGTCAACCCCTCATTAGACATGGCTGAGTCAGACTTCCAGAACAACGTAATGAGATGTCGATGCAAATACGACGGACACAGAGCGTACATGTATGGATGTCACGCAGGTATGGGAAATGACATTTATCTGTCGTTAACACACATTCTCTCTCTCTCTCTCTCTCTCTCTCTCTCTCTCTCTCTCTCTCTCTCTCTCTCTGCTCCTCTCTGCTCTCTCTCTCTCTCTCTCTCTCTCTCTCTCTCTCTCTCTCTCTCTCTCTCTCTCTCTCTCTCCTCCTCTCTGCTTCTCTCTCTCTCTCTCTCTCTCTCTCTCTCTCTCTCTCTCTCTCTCTCTCTCTCTCTCTCTCTCTCTCTCTCCCTCTCTCTCTCTCTGCTCCTCTCTGCTTCTCTCTCTCTCTCTCTCTCTCTCTCTCTCTCTCTCTCTCTTCTCTCTCTCTCTCTATCTCTCTCTCTCTCTCTCTCTCTCTCTCTCTCTCTCTCTCTATATCTCTCTCTCTCTCCTTATCTCTAACTGTATTTTGTTACTTTTACCAGGTGATGCGTACAGTGCAGAGATTGAGGACCTGTTTGATCACCAAAGGCAGATCTCCAATAACTTTGTCTAGGCCCATCCAGGGCCCAGCGTTGGCCCAGGCTGGTGCCCAGCAAAGAGGGCTCAGAGCCGGGGCCAAAACTGCTCAGGGTGCCCTGGGGTCTGGACGTCTGGTGGGTCATGGGACTCCTGCCCCACAACACTAGGGGACTCACAAAATGGCACCTGTCCACTGCCCTTACCTGCTGTGGACTACACTACCCAGAATAAACCACAACTAGGAGACCATCACCATGACTATCGCTTTCGATCCCAACAGCCAATAGAAACTGAGAGCAGGACAGATGTCACCAGGGAAACCAAATGATTTCAGTTAACAATGGAGGGTTACAATGATATGGATTCAATCAACGTTTAGGTATTTTGTTACTTTATGAATGTGGGCTACTAGTAACTTAGCTACTCAAAATTTCTATGAATTAATTAATTTCAATTAAAGTTATTATAACATATCTAACATACCAACCTGATCAAAGAGCATTTCGTATGATTATGTATGTAAATCCCTGATACTCATTTTAGTATGATATGTTACATTTCGTATGGTATGTATCAATTTGAGGATGTCCATCACCCATTTCATATTTTATGTTATGAATTTTCTAAATTCAAAACAGGTGACGAATTTACAAAACGGAATTCTAAAAGGAATTCTAGTAAAGTGGCTAGCTGGCTAATGTTAGCTAGCTGGCTAACGTTAGCTAGCTGGCTAATGTTAGCTAGGCTAGGGCTTAGGGTTAGGGGTATGTTTAGGAGTTAGGTTAAAGGTTTTAAAGTTAGGGTTAGGGGAAGGTTAGCTAAAAGGCTTAAGGTTAGGGGAAGGGTTAGCTAAAAGGCTTAAGGTTAGGGTTAGGGGAAGGGTTATCTAACATGCTAAGTAGTAGCAAAGTAGCTATAAGGTAGTAAGTAGTTAAAAAGTTGCTAATTAGCTAAAATAGTCAAATTGACTGTGATGAGATACAAACTCGCAAACTTTGGGTTGCTAGACGTTTGCGTTAATTGCCTACTGATCCACCCTGACCAACCACCCATACGCCCACCTGTCCACCCCAACCAACCATCCTACTTTCCTTTTTGCCTTAAGTAACCATCTGTCTTATGTAACCATACCAAACGTAACATATCATACTAATATGAATGTCCTGGATTTAGGTTTACTATGTTACGTCTAGTCTATGAAAACAGGCTGAAGATATGGATGATCCCGTATGCCAATGTCCCAGGAAAGGGGAATTACTGGAAAGAGTTCTGTGTTATCTGTTTGACTGATGGTCTGTCTAGACAGTGTCTCCTACAATATCGGTGCTGTTTGATCAAATCTCAACCTTCCAGTAGACTTTAGCGGTCTGCAGTTTTTTGGTCCATAAACAGGGATTAAATAAAACCAAGAGTGTTCTTGAGTGGACCTCAAGGCCCGAGTTTGAATAAGTAGTTGGGTATGAACGTTTGTCTTAGTTTTTACTATTGAATTAGTTGTTTTACTTTCTGCAGGTATTGCCAAACTCTGAAAATAATTATGATATACTGTAGCTACAGTAGATCTGATACATCAAAACAAATATAGTTTATTTAGTTAACATTTCTCTCTTCTTCGGTTATAAAATTACTATAACATGAGGTCAAATCATTTTCATGGGAAAATTTATCTATTGAACTAATATCAGTATTTAGAATTTTGACCAAGTCCCCCCTCCATAGTTTAATATGATCAGTCATAAAGTGCACGGTTACCATATTAGGACAGCCTAGTCCTTCTGTGACTGAGGCTGTCCTAATATGTACACCGTAATGTTTGCTTTTGTGACGTTATCTCTTTATACCTGCCATGAAAATGTTACTTTTGATGCAGTTCACTGTCTGATTTGCTGTAGTAACTGAATTGCAATGCCTTTGGTGCTCATTTTGTCATAACATGTAATGTATCGTATATACTGCAGTTAATTTATTCAAGGCTACCATTTGCAATACTTTTTATATTGATTAAATATATAAAACAAGCACATTTCCCCCATTACTGTAAGTCACTAGCTAGAGTATGCACTAGGGTATGCACTAGGGTATGCACTAGGGTATGCACTAGAAAAAAAGGTAAGGTCTGCTATCAACAGCTATAGGCATGGGTGGGAAAGACACACGAGAATGAGAGAAAGAGGGGGTAGGGGTAGAGAGAATGATATGTAGAACAACGCCTTCACATTGGCCGGGAGAAAGAAAAAGAGAAATAGAAAGAGGATAATCCTTGACGTGGGCAACATATCCACCCTGGCCAGTGCTTCTGAGGCCACAGGGCTGGCATACTGAGACCACAGGGCTGACATACTGAGACCACAGGGCTGGCATACTGAGACCACAGGGCTGACATACTGAGACCGCAGGGCTGGCATACTGAGACCGCAGGGCTGGCATACTGAGACCACAGGGCTGGCATACTGAGACCGCAGGGCTGGCATACTGAGACCGCAGGGCTGGCATACTGAGACCGCAGGGCTGGCATACTGAGACCGCAGGGCTGGCATACTGAGACCGCAGGGCTGGCATACTGAGACCGCAGGGCTGGCATACTGAGACCGCAGGGCTGGCATACTGAGACCGCAGGGCTGGCATACTGAGACCGCAGGGCTGGCATACTGAGACCGCAGGGCTGACATACTGAGACCGCAGGGCTGGCATACTGAGACCGCAGGGCTGGCCGCAGGGCTGGCATACTGAGACCGCAGGGCTGGCATACTGAGACCGCAGGGCTGGCATACTGAGACCGCAGGGCTGGCATACTGAGACCGCAGGGCTGGCATACTACTGCAGGGCTGGCATACTGAGACCGCAGGGCTGGCATACTGAGACCGCAGGGCTGGCACACTGAGACCGCAGGGCTGGCACACTGAGACCGCAGGGCTGGCATACTGAGACCGCAGGGCTGGCATACTGAGACCGCAGGGCTGGCATACTGAGACCGCAGGGCTGGCATACTGAGACCGCAGGGCTGGCATACTGAGACCGCAGGGCTGGCATACTGAGACGCAGGGCTGGCATACTGAGGGCTGGCATACTGAGACCGCAGGGCTGGCATACTGAGACCGCAGGGCTGGCATACTGAGACCGCAGGGCTGGCATACTGAGACCGCAGGGCTGGCATACTGAGACCGCAGGGCTGGCATACTGAGACCGCAGGGCTGGCATACTGAGACCGCAGGGCTGGCATACTGAGACCGCAGGGCTGACATGCTGAGCTCCTAAAGAGAACAGTATGTTTGTCTAAGAGAAAATGAACTCCTGCATTCACACAGTCAACAGCTGCTGCAGCAGTTGAGATAAGCTAAAAGCAGATGTTGAAAGGAGAATGGGTTTCAAATGTACTGTGTCTATCCATGTCTCAGTTCAATCAGTATCGGTGGAATATTCAATTTTCTGGACAATGCTGCAACTCCATTTTGAGTCATCCATGTTTGTGGCTCTTACACCATAGATGTTGACTGGTAGATGGATCTGTTTGTGTTTTATCCTTCTCCTTTGTCTTTTGCGTGAGTTGGCTAAAACAGAAACAAATCTGGCGCAAAGCTCCATGTTCACTGTCACCTTTTGCACCATTATGGCCTTTTGATGTGTTTGAATGACTAACCGTCCTCAGGTCTAGACGCTGTCACCATTATGGCCTTTTGATGTGTTTGAATGACTAACCGTCCTCAGGTCTAGACGCGGTCACCATTATGGCCTTTTGATGTGTTTGAATGACTAACCGTCCTCAAGTCTAGACGCTGTCACCATTATGGCCTTTTGATGTGTTTGAATGACTAACCGTCCTCAAGTCTAGACGCTGTCAGCATTATGGCCTTTTGATGTGTTTGAATGACTAACCGTCCTCAAGTCTAGACATTGTCACCATTATGGCCTTTTGATGTGTTTGAATGACTAACCGTCCTCAGGTCTAGACGCTGTCACCATTATGGCCTTTTGATGTGTTTGAATGACTAACCGTCCTCAGGTCTAGACGCTGTCAGCAGCAGCAATGGATATTTTCCAGGACTCTATAATATGCAGGCTGTTAACAATACAGTTTTGTAATGAATATCTTTAGCAGATCCCTTTGGTTCCCTCGGCCCACTCATTCACATGTCGTTATTAAGGGCTTCAGTTAATATCGTCTTCAACAACATTTTATATCACAAAACACCTACATGTTATTACGAAACAGTGTTAAGTTAACCTCTTTACTCACACGCACGTATGTACAAATACATGCTCCCACAAATGTAGGCATGCACGTACGCACACAAACACCCCCCCCGACACACATAGTCAAACTCTTTAATCAATAAAACCTTTTATCAGCAATAAGTCCATTTGATGGAAACACCTCTCATGTGAGCATGTTATTTTATGCAGATTTTAGAATCAAATTGGATGGAAACCTTGCTAATGTTGTTATGCCTAATTGGTGTGTTTGTATGGAAAACCGGAATTGGACTTGGTGACGTCTGCCCTCGGGAATAGCTGGGATAGCTGTGGTTCAGTACTAGCTGCTTTGACCGCATAGCTGACCAAATATCACTACATTCATTACTGTGAACCAATAAAAAAACAGATGCAAAGTTGTCTACCCAGCCAGTTTATTTCTGATCTTCTTGATTCTCTTCATCTTAATTCTCTTTGACTTTATGTCTACCCAGCCCAGCTCTAAAAACACCTGATTCAACTAGCCAATTAAGGCCTCCATTAGTGGAAAAAGGTACGTCAGATCTGGACTGAAACAAAGAACCCCCAAACACTACAGCCCTTCATGACCGAACCTGCCTATCCCTGTCCTACACGCTCTGTAACACAATTATAAAGTGGACCGTTTATACATTTCTGAGTCTATGAGTAATGGTAAAATACTGTGGTTTCCATTTCATGAAGTGTCCCCTGAAAAGTGCAGGTTGTCCAAATAAAGCAGTTTTAATGTTATTCGCTTTTCTGTGAACTGTTCATATGCAAATCCTCAGCACAGATCTCTCCCATGGGGAAGTTAGAAACTCAACTATTTATGTAACTAAAGTACACACTGACTTCCAGGAATTAACGGTTGAATATTAAACCATGATGGGATGGGTGGGGCATTCAGGCGAGTTTTGACAGAACCCATATGTTCTACATTTCTTTTCTTCAAAATTAAAGTTTGATTTGATAACCAAACACCTGACACACCCTGCCCTGACTGGGCACGCACACGCACACACACACACACACACACACACACACACACACACACACACACACACACACACACACACACACACACACACACACACACACACACACACACACACACACACACACACACACACACACACACACACACACACACACACACACACACACACACACACAGATGTCCGCCCAGTTAGAAAACATTTTGACCTGTGATGTGGTCATTCTCAGAGAAACCAAACCCAATGCAGAGTTAAAACTTAGCAAACAGGATGGACGGGAAACACATTTCAAAGATGAAAGCAACGGAGGTGAGTTGATAAACACCCGTCAGCCAAGAGAGAGCGAAGTGAGTTGATAAACACCCCTCCAGCCACTCTGTTCTTGTTTATTCCTGACTGAACTAGGCTGCTTCCTGGAAGCAACACGTGTTATGAGACCTCAGGGCTGGTTACAATGGTGACTGTGTGTTCCCTCTCAATCACAGATCTGTCCCTGTATACTGCACCCACACCCTGTCACTGACATCTATAGACATTCACCCTTTCATTGACATAGAGCTGGAATGGATAGAACTGTCATTTACCCTACATAGAAGTAGACTGATGCTGTAGTTCTATGTCACCTACATAGATCCAGGTATATAATCGTCATTCACCCTTTTACTGACATATAGCGTGTGTGGATAGAACCGTCATTCCTGGTCCTATGGTATTCTGATCCAGAATGGCCTAGGTCCTATGGTAATCAGAGAATGGCCTAGGTCCTATGTTAATCAGAGAATGGACTAGGTCCTATGTTAATCAGAAAATGGCCTAGGTCCTATGTTAATCAGAGAATGGCCTAGGTCCTATGGTAATCAGTATTTCGGCAAATCAGATGACCATAGAACCTAGAACATTCTGAAAGAATGTCTACTGGTCCATTGTATATGAAAGATTTCCCCCCCACCTATAGGCAGAAACTTAAACAGGAAGCACCCGTGGTAAGGACTGTTCAACGTTGGTCTGATCAATCAGAATCTATGCTTCAAGATTGTTTTGATCACGCTGAATGGGAAACATTCTGGGTCGCCTCTGAGAATAGTATCGACGTATACACCGACTCAGTGACTGGGTTCATCAGGAATTGCATAGAAGATGTTGATCCCATTATACCTTATGACTATTATACCTTATCTAAACCAAAAACTGTGGATAGATGGCAGCATTCACTCTAAACTGAAAGCCCAAACCACCGCAATTAACCATGGCAAGGTGACATGGACGTGAACAAACAGACCAGCTATGCCCTCCATAAGGCAATCAAAGAGGAAAAAGGGAGCACAGGGACAAAGTGGAGTCCCATTTCAACGGCTCAGACACCAGTCGTGTGTGGCAGGGACTCCAGACAATCAGTGATTATACAGGGAAAACTAGCCACGTAGTGGACACCGATGCCTCACTCCCGGATAACCTAAACACCTTCTTCGCCCGCTTCGTGGAAAACAACATTGAGCCGCCGCCTTGGACCCCTCCAATCACAAGGTTTGTGTGCTCTCAATCTCCGTAGCCGACATGGGAAAGTCATTTAAGTGTGTTAACCCTCACAAGGCTGCTGGCCCAGACAGCGTCCCAAACCGCGTTCTCAGAGCATATGCAGACCAGCTGGCTGGAGTGTTTATGGACATATTCAGACTCTTCATATCCCAGTCTGTTGTCCCCACCTGCTTCAAGATGCCCAGAATTGTTTCTGTACCCAAGAAAGCAAACTTAACTGAACTGCACTCACTTCTGTCATCATGAAGCGCTTTGAGAGGCTGGTGAAAGACCATATCCTCTCCACCTTACCCGACAACCTAGACCCGCAAGAATTGGCATATCGCCCCAACAGATTCAATGATGACAAAATCACTGTTACACTGCACACTTCCCTAGCCCACCTGGACAAGAGAAATACCTATTTAAGAATGCTGTCCATTGACTACAGCTCAGCTTTCAACACCATATTGACCGATGCTGGCACTAAAACCGCACTCAATGAGCTGTATTCCCGCCATAAGCAAACAGGAAAACACTCATCCAGAGGAGGCACTCCTAGTGGCCGGGGACTTTAATGCAGTGAAACTTAAATCAGTTTGACCTAATTTCTATCAGCATGTTAAATGTGCAACCAGGGTGGGAAAAAAACTAGACCAGTTTTACTCAACACACAGAGACGCATACAAAGCTCTCCCTCGCACTCCATTTGGCAAATCTGACCATAATTATATCCTCCTGACTCCTGCTTAAAAGCAAAAATTAAAGCAAGAAGCACCAGAGACTCGATAGATAAAAAAAGTTGCCAGATGAAGCAGATGCTAAACTACAGGACTATTTTGCTAGTACAGACTGGAATATGTTCCGGGATTCTTCCGATGTCATTGAGGAAAACACCACATCAGTCACTGGCTTTATCAAATCAAAGTTTATTTGTCACGTGCGCCGAATACAACAGGTGAAATGCTTACTTACAGTCTCTAACCAATCGTGCAAAAAAGGTATTATGTAGACAGTAGGTAAGTAAAGAAATAAAAGTTGAGTCAGTATGTTGGCAGCAGCCACTCAATGTTAGTGATAGAAGATAGAAGATAGAGATAGAAATAGAAGATAGAGATAGAAGCTCTTTTTCAGTCTCTCGGCCCCTACTTTGATGCACCTGTAATGACATCGCCTTCTGGATGATAGCGGGGTGAACAGGCAGTGGCTCGGGTCGTTGTTGTCCTTGATGATCTTTATGGCCTTCCTGTGACATCGGTTGGTGTAGGTGTCCTGGAGGACAGGTAGTTTGCCCCCGGTGATGAGTTGTGCAGACCTCACTACTCTCTGTAGAGCCTTGCGGTTCTGGGTGGAGCAGTTGCCATACCAGGCGGTGATACAGCCCGACAGGATGCTCTCGATTGTGCATCTGTAGAAGTCCTGAGGTTGAAGAGGCGCTGCTGCGCCTTCTTCACAATGCTGTCTGTGTGGGTGGACCAATTCAATTTGTCCGTGATGTGTACGCCGAGGAACTTAAAACTTACTACCTTCTCCACTACTGTCCCGTCAATGTGGATAGGGGGGTGCTCCCTCTGCTGTTTCCTGAAGTCCACAATCACCTCCTTTGTTTTGTTGACGTTGAATGTGAGGTTATTTTCCTTACACCACACTCTGAGGGCCCTCACCTCCTCCCTGTAGGCTGTCTCGCCTACCACTGTAGTGTCGTCCGCAAACTTGATGATTGAGTTGGAGGCGTGCATGGTGACGCAGTCTTGGGTGAACAGGGAGTACAGGAGAGGGCTCAGAACGCACCCTTGTGGGGTCCCAGCGTTGAGGATCAACGGGGTGGAGATGTTGTTACCTACCCTCACCACCTGGGGGCGGCCCGTCAGGAAGTCCAGTACCCAGTTGCACAGGGCTGGGTCGAGAACCAGGGTCTCGAGCTTGATGACGAGTTTGGAGGGTACTATGGTGTTAAATGCTGACCTGTAGTCGATGAACAACATAGGTATTACTCTTGTCCAGATGGGTTAGGGCAGTGTGCAGTGTGGTTGTGATTGCGTTGTCTGTGGACCTATTGGGGCGGTAAGCAATTTGGAGTGGGTCTAGGGTGTCAGGTAGGGTGGAGGTGATATGGTCCTTGACTAGTCTCTCAAATCACTTCATGATGACGGAAGTGAGTGCTACAGGGCGGTAGTCGTTTAGCTCAGTTACCTTAGCTTTCTTGGGAACAGGAACAATGGTGGCCCTCGTGAAGCATGTAGAAACAAAAGACTGGGATACGGATTGATTGAATATGTCCGTAAACACACCAGCCAACTGGTCTGCGCATGTTCTGAGGGTGCGGCTGGGGCCTGCAGCCTTGCGAGGGTTAACACGTTTAAATGTTTTACTCACGTCGGCTGCAGTGAAGGAAAGTCTGCAGGTTTTGGTAGCGGACCGTGTCAGTGGCACTGTATTGTCCTCAAAGCCAGCAAAAAAGTTATTTAGTTATTAGTCTGTCTGGGAGCAAGATATAGTTAAAGTGACTATGCATATATGATTAACAGAGAGTAGCAGCAGCGTAAAAGTGATTGGGGGGCACCCAAAGCAAATAGTCTGGGTAGCCATTTGGTTACCTGTTCAGGAGTCTTATGGCTTGGGTAAGTGCATCGAGCACGTCGTCCCAGTAGTGACTGTACGTACATACCCCAACCAGAAGCCATGGATTACAGGAAACATTCGCACTGAGCCAAAGGTTAGAGCCCCCGCTATAAAAGTGTGGTACTCTAATCTGGAAGGTTATAAGAAATCACGCTATGCCCTCCGACGAACCATCAAACAGGCAAAGCATCAATACAGTACTAAAATCGAATCGTACTCCGACTCTTGTCCGATGTGGCAGGGCTTGCAAATGATTACAGACTACAAAGTGAAGCACATTCAAAAGCTGCCCAGTGACACAAGCCTACCAGACGAGCTAAATAACTTCTATGCTTGCTTCGAGGCAAGTAACACTGAAACATGCATGAGAGCATGTGCCCAAGAACCTGCCTAAATTACGACCGACCCGTAGCACTCACGTCTGTAGCCATGAACTGCTTTGATAGGCAGGTCAACTCACATCAACACCATTATCCCAGAAAAGCTGGACCCACTAAATTTGCATACCGCACCAACAGATCCACAGATGATGCAATCTCTATTGCACTCCACACTGCCCTTTCACACCTGGACAAAAGGAACACCTACAGTATGTGAGAATGCTGTTCATTGACTACAGCTCAGCTTTCAACACAATAGTGCCCTCAAAGCTCATCACTAAGCTAAGAACACTGGGACTAAACACCTCCTCTCTGCAACTGGATCGCTGACCGGCTGCCCCCCAGGTGGTAAGGGTAGGTAACAACACAACATGCTCAGTCCCCTCCTGTACTCCTTGTTTACTCCCTGTTTACTCATGACTGCATGGCCAGGCACGACTCCAACACCCTCATTTAGTTTGCTGATGACACAACAGCCTGATCACCGACAACGATAAGGCAGCGTATAGGGAGGAGGTCAGAGACCTGAACGTGTGGTGCAAAGACAACCTCTCCCTGTGATCAAGACAAAAGAGATGATTGTGGACTCAACGAAAGGAGAACCGAGCAGAGTTTCAAGTTCCTTGGCGTCCACATCACCAACAAACTAGCATTGTCCAAGCACACCAAGACAGTCGTGAAGAGGGCACGACAAAACCTATTGCCCCTCAGGAGACTCAAAAGATTTGGCATGGGTCCTCGTATCCTCAAAAGGTTTTCAGCTGCACCATCGAGAGCTTTTTTACGGATTGCATCACTGCCTGGTATGGCAACTGCTTGGCCTCCGACCGCAAGGCACTACAGAAGGTAGTGCATACGGCCCAGTACATCACCGGGTTCAAGCTTACTGCCATCCAGGAACTTTATACCAGGCGGTGTCAGAGGAAGGCCCTAAAAATTGTCAAAGACTCCAGCCACCCTAGTCATAGACTGTTCTCTCTGCTACCGCACGGCAAGCGGTACCGGAGCACCAAGTCTAGGTCCAAGAGGCTTCTAAAAAGCTTCTACCCCCAAGCTATAAGACTCCTGAACAGCTAATCCTCTTCTACGTTGTTGCTACTCTCCGTTATTTTCTATGCAGAGTCAATTAACTCTACCAACATGTACGTATTACCTCAATTACCTCGACACCGGTGTCCCAGCACAATGACTCTGTTATGGTACCCCCTGTATAAAGCCACCACATTGACTCTGTACCGGTACCCCCTGTATAAAGCCCCGCTATTGTTATTTACTGCAGCTCTTTAATGATTTGTTATTCTTATCTCTTGTTTTTTTGTGGTATTTTCTTAAAACTGCATTGTTGGGCTTGTAAGTAAGGATTTCACCTGTTGTATTCGGCGTATGTGACAAATACAATTTGATTTGATTTGATATTGCCCTCCAAGCTCATCAATAAGTTTAGGGCCTAGGTCTGATCTTCTTCCTGTGCAACTGGATCCTGGACCTTCTGAGGTAGGTAACAACACCTCCGCCACACTGGTCGTCAACACGAGGGCCCCATAGGGCTGCGTGCTCAGTTTTACAATAACTGATCCTTATCAAATAATTTTGAATTGTTCTGAGGGTTTTTGTCCTTTCTACTAATCCTAATTTTAAATTCTTAACTCCCACTTATAAAAAAACATCCCTGTAGCTGAAAGCAACAGGCTCATATTAACTATTGGTCACCTCTAGGGGTTGCCAAGGGAGGTTATTCTACTGGAAACTTCCTAAGTTTATCAGTAAACTACCAGAATTGTGGTATCTTTAAAGGATTTTATATAATCTATCACAACACATCTAGTGGCCCTTTGGGGTACTTCAGATTATCACAGGTGTCTAATTATGTCTGGCCCTCTCTCCGTCCTTATCACATGTAAAATACATGACATAATTCAATAAGATGATTTTAAAATAAAAAATAGAATGACAAAGCTGTAAAACATGATCATATATATAAACCATCAACTTAGTGAATACCATTGGTGTTAAATGTGAGGTTTTTAGCATTTTCAATATGCATTTGTTGTCAATGTTTTGGCGTCAAACTGGTGGTAGCTGTGAAGAAAGTTAGTAGTTGGACAAGTTGCAGAGTTAATTGAAAATAATGCCATTGTTGATTAGATACTTTTCTTCATTAATTAGGCTATTTTCTCTTGAAAAATGGTTTATCGACTAGAAACTCATGGACAATATGGATACATATATAAGAACAAATGAATACTATACAGAATATGAATACATTTAAAACAAGTTATTAAAGTATAAATGACCAAAGTTACAATAGATTGCCATAGAATTTCTGTTAATTACAAAAATTCCAGAAAATTCCAGCAACTTTGCAACTCTAGTCACCTCTCCTCTCCTCTCCTCTCCTCTCCTCTCCTCTCCTCTCCTCTCCTCTCCTCTCCTCTCCTCTCCTCTCCTCTCCTCTCCTCTCCTCTCCTCTCCTCTCCTCTCCTCTCCTCTCCTCTCCTCTCCTCTCCTCTCCTCTCCTCTCCTCTCCTCCCTCCTCCACCTCTTCCTTTCCTATTCTCTCTCCCTCTCCTATTCTCTCTCCCTCTCTGCTCATCTCTTGGCCAGAGCGTCCAGTGTGCGCTCTGAGTGCTCTTAGAGCGAAACACAGAATTTACGAACAAAACTCTGAATTTACAAACTCTGACTTTATAAAGGTGCTAAATGAAACGCTTATAGTAGTATTTTGTACCCTTACAGACCCTGCTAAATATTTGTATCTGTTTTATATAAAACATGCATTAGATGTGTTAGACTTAGGTTAGGTATCCCCACACAACCAGATGCCATTATTACAAACAGCTTTGCTCAGTTTTGCTAGCATGGCAATACTTCATGTAGTTAAAAGTATCTGTAAAACATTTCCCAGCAGGTAAGAATTACCTGGTTTGAACTTAGAACACAGCTGAGCTGATTACCTAGCTGAAGAGACAGAGATGGAGCGACAGACTTGGGGGACTGAGCTGGGGTGAATATTGAGTGTGGTGAAGAGATCTACCTATTCCTGTGTGGCTCTGTCGATAGAGCATGGCGCTTGCAATGCCAGGAATGAAGTTCGATTCTCGCCGGGGCCACCCATATACTATGTAAGTCACTGTAGATAAACGCACCTGCTAACTGCTATACATTACTATGTATGATTGGTGGTGTAAGACTCACTGGAATGAGCAAGACCTCTACTCAGATGAGTATCAACCAAATACCCTACTTCTTATAGCTATAAAGGGCAAGTTAGTAATAATACGTAAATAGATCCACCTAGATATCTGGTATTTTTAATTTGACCTTTATTTAACTAGGCAAGTCAGTTAAGAACAAATTCTTATTTTCAATGACAGCCTAGGAACAGTGGGTTAACTGCCTGTTCAGGGGCAGAACGACAGATTTGTACCTTGTCAGCTCAGGGAAATGAATTTGCAACCTTTCGGTTACTAGTCCAACGCTCTAACCACTAGGCTACCCTGCTGCACAAATGCAAGAGTATCTACTGCCATATTGATTAAACCCGGCAGAGGTGTATTTAGAGGGCAAGTTGGTCAGGATGATATCTAAGAGGGTGCCCATGGTTACAGATCCCAGTTCAGGCCATCTAACAGTATGAACTCTGAACAGTATGAACTCTGAAGATAGATGGGGCCAAATCAATTCACATATGGTGTCCAGGGCACAGCTGGGGGCTGAGGGGGGTCTATAACAAGCAGCAACGATGAGAGACTTGTTTCTGGAAAGGTGGATTTTTAAAAGTAGAAGCGTTAATTGTTTGGATATAGACCTGGATATTATGACAGAACTCTCCAGGCTCTCTCTGCAGTAGATTGCAACTCTGACCCCTTTGACAGTTCTATCTTGTCAGAAAATGTTGTAGTTGGGGATGTACATTTCAGAATTTTTGGTGGCCTCCCTAAGCCAGGATTCAGACACGACTAGGACATCAGGGTTGGCAGACTGTGCTAAAGCAGTGAATAAACAAGCTTAGGGAGGAGGCTTCTGATGTTAACATGCATGAAACCAAGACTTTTACGGTTACAGAAGTCAACAAATGAGCGCGCCTGGGGAGTGGGAGTGGTGCTGGGGGCTGCAGGGCCTGGATTAACCTCTACATCACCAGAGGAACAGAGGAGGAGTAGGATAAGGGTACGGCTAAAGGCTATAAGAACTGGTCGTCTAGTGTGTTTTGAACAGAGAGAAAAAGGAGAAGATTTCTGGGCATGGAAGAATAGATTCAAGGCATAATGTACAGACAATGGTATAGTAGGATGTGAGTACAGTGGAGGTAAACCTAGACATTGAGTGAGAGAGGTTTAGTCTCTAGAGGCACCAGTTAAGCCAGGTGAGGTCACCGCATGTGTGGGGGTGGGACAAAAGGCTTATCTAAGGCTTGTTGGGCAAGGCTGTAGGCTCCACAGTGAAATAAGACAATAATAGCTAACCAAAACAGCAAGACATATTGCCATTAGAGAGAGGCATTTGTAGCCAAGTGATCATAGGGTCCAATGAGTAGCAATTGGTGAGTCAGGGAGCTGTTCAGTCGTTGCTACTACGCTAGGCGAGCTGGAGACACGGCTATTCAGACAGCTAGCTGGCCGGGGCTAGCAGATGGGCCTTCGGCGACGTCGCAACGGAAGAGCCTGTCGAAACCATCTCGGACAATTATGTCGGCAGGCCAGTCGGGGTGGATCGGCGTGGCTCCATGTCAGCAATAAAGGGTCCAGGCCAATTGGTAGCCCAAGAATTAGCTGGTAGACCTCTTTAGGTAGCCGGGAGATGGGCCGAGCTCAAGGCTAACTGGCGCTTGTTTTGGGACAGAGGCATTAGCCAGCAGTAGTCACTCGAATGCAGCTAGCTAGCTGCGATGATCTGGTGTAATGGACCAGGGCTTGAGGCAGGAATCAGGTGATGAGGTAGAAAAAAAGCAGTCCGATATGCTCTGGGTTTATACCACGCTGTGCAGACTGGCAGGTTTTGACCGAGCTGAAGCTGACTGTTATCCAAGTTACAGGTTGTAACGCAACAAAATCGGAAAGACGAGGGAGAAGAGAGGGAGGAGTGAGTCAGGAGGTAGAGAGAGACAGAAAGAGAGATAACAGAAGAGAAGGGGAAGACCATAACGCTTCCTCAGCTTATCAGCGCCTCACTGAAGCGATGAAAACGGTACTGTAGTTTGAGCTGTACTGTAGCCTCCAAAAAAGAGACTCCCAGTTACTGTACCACAGCATAACCTGGAGAGCTACTGTGTTGGCAGGATTGTCTTCTAGCCCAGCACTAAAACACCTGACTCAGCTGAAGAACTCATCAATGTAGTACAACAGTGCAACAGTTTGATCATCCCAGTTACTACAGCAGTGGACACCATGCCTGGTCCTGGAGAAATACAGGAGGTGCAGTTTTTGTTACAACAACACATTACAACAGCTTCCTCAGCAGACCAATTACACATGACTCACTTTGCTTATAGATACTAACTTATACTAACGTCAGCGGTCATATTTCAATACCTTTCACCACAGCGGCACATGTATGAATTACCCTTTTAATTAAGAATACACATTCAGAGTGCTTCCAGACAGGACTGTTTGAAACACTATTTGGTTTTCGCCAGGGTGGTTGTAATATCTGTTATCGACATGAACCATTGCCTACACCACATGATGTCTCGTAGTGTAATGTGGTGTTAGCTACCTGGTGTTAGTGAAGCTAACTGGTTTTACTGTACATAGCGTGTTTTCCCATAATGTTACATTGGTGTTCCTGGTGTTCCTGTTGTGTACGTGTGATTACATGGACGATAGGTAGCCTAGCGGTTAAGAGTGTCGGACCAGTAACCGAAAGGTTGCTGGTTTGAATCCCTTAGCTGACTAGGTGGAAATGTGTTCCTGTAAGTCACTCTGGATAAGAGTGTGTGTGTAAACATATTGTCTCCCTCCCCCAATAAGTAGTGTCTCAGAAGCTCTCCATGGCATCTCCGGTGGGTACGGTCATCGCTGCAGACTTCAACAACGACAACGAAGTAGAGGTGTTCTTCAATAACATCCCTAACAGAGGGTCCTCAGTCAACAGACTGTTCAGGTACAGAGACATATGCATTATATCAGTTACAAAACACAATTAAACTAATGTAATTTAGATAAACATTTTAGCTAACATTAGTTCATGTAAATTCTATAATTCCTCTCAGTTATTCTGGACTAAAGCATTTCTGCAGACAGTAGTCATAATGACTGAAAATTCAGATCAGTGAAATGTGTGTGTGTGTATGTGTGTGTACCTATGTGTGTGTAACAGTCTGTGTGTGTGAAACTGTTGGAGTGTGTCTGTCCCCTATGTAGTTATGCAGGATGTCTGTTGTTTGCTATGGTGAGCGACCCAACATCCAAAAGGCTGAGGTTCCGCTTGTACCATATTAAAACCTGAGTGGAAGTTTCAGTCATGAAACAGAAACCCTCAAATGAACGGTTAAGGATTGTCTGGCAATGAAACACCCAGCTTGAACGATTGTCCTCGTTGAAGCTAATTCATTAATACAATCAAGGTTTGCTGGGTTTCCAGCTCTTTGTAAATGCTTTGCCTAATATTCTAAGTTGACAATGTTCTGAAGTCTAATAAATGTGAAGCATCTCTTACATGTAGTGTGGTTCCTATTTCCTCCACTGGATGGCGCTATAGATATGTGGTTTAGGATTTGAGACGAGACAGCCCAGCCTCTCTCTTCTACATGTGTCTCTTATTGTTGCTAGTGTCCCGTGTGTCTTCATAGCTTTAGATGTGTGTGTGTGTGTGTGTGTGTGTCTTCTGTGTCCTGTGTGTGTTCACAGCTTTAGAAGTGTTTGTGTTGTGGTCTGTCAGGACCAGCAGTAACAGACTGATGGAGATTGTAGAGTCAGGACCAGCAGTAACAGACTGATGGAGATGGTAGTCAGGACCAGCAGTAACAGACTGATGGAGATGGTAGAGTCAGGACCAGCAGTAACAGACTGATGGAGATGGTAGTCAGGACCAGCAGTAACAGACTGATGGAGATGGTAGAGTCAGGACCAGCAGTAACAGACTGATGGAGATGGTAGAGTCAGGACCAGCAGTAACAGACTGATGGAGATGGTAGTCAGGACCAGCAGTAACAGACTGATGGAGATGGTAGTCAGGACCAGCAGTAACAGACTGATGGAGATGGTAGTCAGGACCAGCAGTAACAGACTGATGGAGATGGTAGTCAGGACCAGCAGTAACAGACTGATGGAGATGGTAGTCAGGACCAGCAGTAACAGACTGATGGAGATTGTAGAGTCAGGACCAGCAGTAACAGACTGATGGAGATGGTAGAGTCAGGACCAGCAGTAACAGACTGATGGAGATGGTAGAGTCAGGACCAGCAGTAACAGACTGATGGAGATGGTAGAGTCAGGACCAGCAGTAACAGACTGATGGAGATGGTAGAGTCAGGACCAGCAGTAACAGACTGATGGAGATGGTAGTCAGGACCAGCAGTAACAGACTGATGGAGATGGTAGTCAGGACCAGCAGTAACAGACTGATGGAGATGGTAGAGTCAGGACCAGCAGTAACAGACTGATGGAGATGGTAGTCAGGACCAGCAGTAACAGACTGATGGAGATGGTAGTCAGGACCAGCAGTAACAGACTGATGGAGATGGTAGAGTCAGGACCAGCAGTAACAGACTGATGGAGATGGTAGTCAGGACCAGCAGTAACAGACTGATGGAGATGGTAGAGTCAGGACCAGCAGTAACAGACTGATGGAGATGGTAGTCAGGACCAGCAGTAACAGACTGATGGAGATGGTAGAGTCAGGACCAGCAGTAACAGACTGATGGAGATGGTAGAGTCAGGACCAGCAGTAACAGACTGATGGAGATGGTAGTCAGGACCAGCAGTAACAGACTGATGGAGATGGTGGAGATGGAGTCAGGACCAGCAGTAACAGACTGATGGAGATGGTAGAGTCAGGACCAGCAGTAACAGACTGATGGAGATGGTAGTCAGGACCAGCAGTAACAGACTGATGGAGATGGTAGTCAGGACCAGCAGTAACAGACTGATGGAGATGGTAGTCAGGACCAGCAGTAACAGACTGATGGAGATGGTAGAGTCAGGACCAGCAGTAACAGACTGATGGAGATGGTAGTCAGGACCAGCAGTAACAGACTGATGGAGATGGTAGTCAGGACCAGCAGTAACAGACTGATGGAGATGGAGATGGTAGTCAGGACCAGCAGTAACAGACTGATGGAGATGGTAGTCAGGACCAGCAGTAACAGACTGATGGAGATGGTAGAGTCAGGACCAGCAGTAACAGACTGATGGAGATGGTAGAGTCAGGACCAGCAGTAACAGACTGATGGAGATGGTAGTCAGGACCAGCAGTAACAGACTGATGGAGATGATGGACCAGCAGTAACAGACTGATGGAGATGGTAGAGTCAGGACCAGCAGTAACAGACTGATGGAGATGGTAGAGTCAGGACCAGCAGTAACAGACTGATGGAGATGGTAGTCAGGACCAGCAGTAACAGACTGATGGAGATGGTAGAGTCAGGACCAGCAGTAACAGACTGATGGAGATGGTAGAGTCAGGACCAGCAGTAACAGACTGATGGAGATGGTAGAGTCAGGACCAGCAGTAACAGACTGATGGAGATGGTAGTCAGGACCAGCAGTAACAGACTGATGGAGATGGTAGTCAGGACCAGCAGTAACAGACTGATGGAGATGGTAGTCAGGACCAGCAGTAACAGACTGATGGAGATGGTAGTCAGGACCAGCAGTAACAGACTGATGGAGATGGTAGTCAGGACCAGCAGTAACAGACTGATGGAGATGGTAGTCAGGACCAGCAGTAACAGACTGATGGAGATGGTAGAGTCAGGACCAGCAGTAACAAACTGGGGTGTTACAGTAACATTATGGGGTGTGACAGTAACATTATGGGGGTGTAACAGTAACATTATGGGGTGTTACAGTAACATTATGGGGTGTTACAGTAACATTATGGGGTGTTACAGTAACATTATGGGGGGGTGTTACAGTAACATTATGGGGGTGTTACAGTAACATTATGGGGGTGTTACAGTAACATTATGTGGGTGTTACAGTAACATTATGGGGTGTTACAGTAACATTATGTGGGTGTTACAGTAACATTATGGAGGGTGTCATTATGGGGGGACCACAGTAACATTATGGAGATGGTGTTACAGTAACAGTTATGGGGTGTTACAGTAACATTATGGGAGATGGGAGTCAGGACCAGCAGTAACAGACTGATGGAGATGGTGTTACAGTAACATTATACAGTAACAGACTGATGGAGATGGGGGTGTTACAGTAACATTATGGGGTGTTACAGTAACATTATGGGAGGGTGTTACAGTAACATTATGGGGGGACCAGCAGTAACAGACTGATGTTACAGTAACATTATGGAGATGGGTCAGGACCACAGTAACAGACTGATGGAGGTGTTACAGTAACATTATGGGGGTGTCAGGACCAGCAGTAACAGTGTCAGGACCAGCAGTAACATTATGGAGGGTAACATTATGGGGATGTTATGGTGATGTGTCCCTCCAGGTAAAGACATAGCCACCAGTGGAGGACACACCTGAAATAGTTAAGGACTTCTCCTTAAACTTCGTTTAATCTCCTTCTTCCTCTCACTGTTTCTCTTTGTAGGAGTCTCTCTATCCCGCTTTCTCTCTCTACACTCTTAGAAAAAAAGGTGCTATCTAGAACCTTAAAGGGTTCTTAGGCTGTCTTCGGGTTCTACATAGTTATACCTTTGGGAACAGTTGAAGAACCCTTTTGTAACTTTTTCTTCTGGAGTGTAATTCTTGGATTGCTGGCCAGTGACTTTTCTGATCATTATTAGATGCTATAGCTTCTCTTTTTCAACCAGCCAGTATTGAAGACGCATTGCTTCCTTACAGTGTGGTCATGGGTTTGCTATAAATGAGAATGGCCAGTGCACAGGTCGTTTGAGCCCCTAGATCTTTAACAATCCCTGTCCTGTTTGCCAAAGTGCTATCCTGCCTCTCTTTCCCTGCAATAAACTCCCCCCCTTCCTCCTCCTCTTCTTCCTTCTTTTCCCCCTCCATCTTCCTCCTTTCCCTCCTCTCCCTCCAGATAAGGATGAGTGTACCCAGTTCCCCTCTGAGTGCCCCACTGGCCGTCCTGTGTGCACTAACGTCTATGGTAGCTACAAGTGTTGTGTCAATAAGATTTGCAACCAATGCGTTGAACCCAACATTTGATGGATCGGCCTGAGTGGGTTCATCCTGGTCCCATTTCTGTTTTTGTCTTGTAGCCTGGTGGTCCCAGATCTGTTTGTGTTGTCCTGTAGCCTGGACCCAGATCAGTTTGTGTTGTCCTATAGCCTGATCCCAGATCTGTTTGTGTTGTTTTGTAGCCTGGTCCCAGATCAGTTTGTGTTGTCCTACAGCCTGGTCCCAGATCTGTTTGTGTTGTCCTGTGGAGCCTGGTCCCAGTTGGAGATGGTAGTCCCAGATCAGTTTGATGGAGATCTTGTAGTCTGGTCCCAGTAACAGTTTTCAGGACCAGCAGTTGTAGTCCCAGATCTGGTAGCCTGGACCCAGATCAGTTTGTGTTGTCTTGTAGCCTGGTCCCAGACAGTTTGTGTTGTTTTGGTAGCCTGGTCCCAGATCAGTTTGTGTTGTCCTGTAGCCTGGTCCCAGATTAGTTTGTGTTGTCTTGTAGCCTGGTCCCAGATCAGTTTGTGTTGTCTTGTAGCCTGGTCCCATATCAGTTTGTGTTGTCTTGTAGCCTGGTCCCAGATCAGTTTGTGTTGTTTTGTAGCCTGGTCCCAGATCAGTTTGTGTTGTCTTGTAGCCTGGTCCCAGATCAGTTTGTGTTGTCCTACAGCCTGGTCCCAGATCTGTTTGTGTTGTCCTGTAGCCTGGTCCCAGATCAGTTTGTGTTGTCTTGTAGCCTGGTCCCAGATCAGTTTGTGTTGTTTTGTAGCCTGGTCCCAGATCTGTTTGTGCTGTCTTGTATTATGTTCCTAAATCTTTTTGTGCTGTCTTGTAATCACCATGCTATGTTTGGCACGCAGCGGCCATAGAAAGTGGCTACACAGCACTAACAGGTCTGGGAACAGGCTATAGTGGGCTAGAATATACAGTAGATATAACTGTTTATGGAGGTTACAGTCCTTCCACTACAGAAATATAAATCTATAGAACAGGCTTGGAACCTCTAACCCTGGAAATTTGACTGGTAAACTCATGGGCACACACATAATGGCTGCTAGCCAGTCCATCCATTATGCCACCATTGACTTGAATGGGGAGGCCCGCTCTTGCGATGCTCCACACACTGTTATATGCTTCATTATAGTTTATTACAACCTGTACATCTGTAACATAATTACAGTCCTTCCAACTTGTGCTCATAACATTCTCCAAACTCCTTTATTCCTCTCTGCATCCCTGTACATGCATTACTTACTATTCTAGGCATTGTGAGTTGATGGATGGATGTTATTAATCTTTTCTCCCCTGTGCCTCTCTGCAGATCAGGTAGCTCACGTTGGGGGGGAACACACTCCTCAGGGGTCCGATGATTGGCCAGCCTCTCTCTCTCCCACCTCTCCTCTCTCTCCCACCTCTCCTCTCTCTCCCACCTCTCCTCTCTCTCCCACCTCTCCTCCTCTCCCCTCTCCCACCTCCTGTGTGCATCCTCTCTCAATAAGATTTCCCACCTCTCCTCTCTCTCCCCTCTCTCCCAGATCTGTTTGTGTTGTCCTCTCCCCTCAGTTTGTGTTCTCCCGATCCCAGATCTCCTGGTCCCTCTCTCGCCTCTCCCTCTCTCCCGCCTGGTCCCTCTAGCCTGGTCCCTCTCTCCCACCTCTCCCTCTCTCCCACCTCTCCCTCTCTTTCTCCTGGTCCCTCTCCTCTCTCCCTCTTGTCTCTCTCCCACCCTCCTCTCTCTCTCTTTTTGTGCTGTCTCTCTCCCACCTCTACACAGCACCTCTCTCTAGAATATACCTGTTTATGGAGGTTCTCCTTCCTCTCAGAAATATAAATCCGCATCTAACCCTCTCTCTCCCACTTCTCCTCTCTCCCGCATCTCCTCTCTTTCTCCCACTTCTCCTTTCTCTCCTCTCTCCCGCCTCTCTCCTCTCTCCCATCCCCTCTCTTCTCCCTTTTCATCTCCTCTCTCTCCCACTTCTCCTTTCTCTCCTCTCTCCCGCCTCTCTCCTCTCTCCCACCTCTCTTCTCTCCCGCATCTCCTCTCTCTCCCGCATCTCCTCTCTTTCTCCCACTTCTCCTCTCTCTCCCGCCTCTCCTCTCTCTCGCCTCTCCTCTCTCCCACATCTCCTCTCTCTCGCCTCTCCTCTCTCCCGCATCTCCTCTCTCCCGCATCTCCTCTCTTTCTCCCACTTCTCCTCTCTCTCCCGCCTCTCCTCTCCTCGCCTCTCCTCTCTCCCACATCTCCTCTCTCTCTCACCTCCTCTCTCTCCCCCATCTCCTCTCTCCCGCATCTCTCTCTTTCTCCCACTTCTTTCTCTCTCTCTCGCCTCTCCTCTCTCCCACATCTCCTCTCTCTCCCACTTCTCCTCTCTCCCGCATCTCCTCTCTCTCCCACTTCTCCTCTCTCTCCTCTCTCCCGCCTCTCCTCTCTCTCCCGCCTCTCCTCTCTCTCCCGCCTCTCCTCTCTCTCCCGCCATCTCCTCTCTCTCGCCTCTCCTCTCTCTCCCACCTTTCCTCTCTCCCGCCTCTCCTCTCTCCCGCCTCTCCTCTCTCCCGCCTCTCCTCTCTCTCCCTCCCTCTCTCCTCTCTCCCACCTCTCCTCTCTCCCGCCTCTCCTCTCTCTCCCACCTCTCCTCTCTCCCTTCTCCTCTCTCTCTCCCGCCTCTCCTCTCTCTCCCCCTCTCTCTCTCTCCCACTCTCCTCTCTCTCCCACTCTCCTCCTCTCTCTCTCTCTCCCGCCTCTCCCTCTCTCTCTCCCGCATCTCCTCTCTCTCGCCTCTCCTCTCTCTCCCACCTTTCCTCTCTCCCGCCTCTCCTCTCTCCCGCCTCTCCTCTCTCCCGCCTCTCCTCTCTCTCCCACCTCTCCTCTCTCCCGCCTCTCCTCTCTCCCGCCTCTCCTCTCTCTCCCACCTCTCCTCTCTCCCACCTCTCCTCTCTCCCGCCTCTCCTCTCTCCCGCCTCTCCTCTCTCCCCCTCCTCTCTCTCCCTCTCCTTCTCCCTCTCTCCTCTCTCTCCCGCCTCTCCTCTCTCCCCTCTCCCTCTCTCCCACCTCTCTCTCCCACCCTCCTCTCTCCCGCCTCTCCTCTCTCCCACCTCTCCTCTCTCTCCCCTCTCCTCTCTCTCCCTCTCCCTCCTCTCCTCTCTCTCCCGCTCTCTCCTCTCTCCCCCTCTCTCTCTCTCTCTCCCGCCTCTCCTCTCTCCCGCCTCTCTCCCTCTCTCTCCCTCCTCTCCTCTCTCCCGCCTCTCCTCTCTCTCCCCTTCTCTCCCTCTCTCCTCTCTCTCCCACTTCTCCTCTCTCTCCTCTCTCTCCCACTTCTCCTCTCTCTCCTCTCTCTCCCGCCTCTCCTCTCTCCCGCCTCTCCTCTCTCTCCCACCTTTCCTCTCTCCCACCTCTCCTCTCTCCCACCTCTCCTCTCTCCCACTTCTCCTCTCTCTCCCGCCTCTCTCTCCCACCTCTCCTCTTTCCAGCCTCTCCTCTCCTCCCGCCTCTCCTCTCTCTCCCACCTCTCCTCTCTCTCCCACTTCTCCTCTCTCTCCTCTCTCTCCCGCCTCTCCTCTCTCCCATTTCTCCTCTCTCTCCTCTCTCTCCCGCCTCTCCTCTCTCCCACCTCTCCTCTCTCCCGCCTCCCTCTCTCTCTCTCCCGCCTCTCCTCTCTCCCGCCTCTCCTCTCTCTCCCACTTCTCCTCTCTCTCCTCTCTCTCCCACTTCTCCTCTCTCTCCTCTCTCTCCCGCCTCTCCTCTCTCCCGCCTCTCCTCCCTCTCCCACTTCTCTCTCTCTCCTCCTCTCTCTCCTCTCTCTCCCACTTCTCCTCTCTCTCCCACTTCTCCTCTCTCTCCTCTCTCTCTCCTCTCTCTCCCGCCTCTCCTCTCTCTCCCGCCTCTCCTCTCTCCCGCCTCTCCTCTCTCTCCTCTCTCCCGCCTCTCCTCTCTCTCCCGCCTCTCCTCTCTCCCGCCTCTCCTCTCTCTCCCGCCTCTCCTCTCTCTCCCGCCTCTCCTCTCTCCTGCCTCTCCTCTCTCCCGCCTCTCCTCTCTATCCCGCCTGCAAACCAGACCACTGTAGTTGCTACACACTTCCTCTCTACTTCACTCCAGAACCCTACATCTTTCAGTCTCCTCCCATTCACTGTTACTCACTCCTAGAGAGAAGGTAAGAAGTCTCTTCATCTCTCTCTTCATTCCTCTGAAAAACAAAATGATCATGGAAGCTTGTCAACCACAATCTTAATTTCTCTGGAAAACTGATCATAAAAGTATCTTCATTTCTCTGGAAAACAGACAGAAGAAGCTTCCATGATCAATCTCTTTACTCATTCTGAAACAAAGTGATCATATAACTCCCTCCCTGTCTTCCCCCTCAAAACGAGTTCTCCATGGACAATTCTGATTATTTTCACTCCTCTCATACAGAACAGATCATGGACCTTCTCTTCCTCCTTTCTTCACTCGTTCATAGACATCTCAGTTTCAAGGGTGTTTATTTTTTAAAAGAAAGAAAGAGAAAATAAACTTCTTCCCGTCTTCTGGGCTCCGGGGAATGCTGTCTCCGCTGGGGTAGAACACCAAGCCCCTTGGTTCCAGCAGACCCCCGAGAACATCTCTCCAGTAGCAACCTCTCACTACTTCCCACCTCTATCGTATGCTGCCCTCCTGGCAGCTTTATGGGCCCTGTACGGCTGCAGAGCAATCAGCCCCTTGATTACTCACCAGCCTCAATCAGCCCCAATTAGTCCTGGCTGGAGGACCGTCGAGACCTGGTACGTCCAGCAGAGGGAGCCACTGCCTCGTGATGTAGACTCCACGAGTCTCTCCCGTTGTGTCTTGTCCGTTGTACACCACAATATACACACATATATATACATATATACACACACACATATATATATATATATATATATATACACATACATATATATACACATACATATATATAAACATATATAGAGAGTTGAAGTTGGAAGTTACACTTAGGTTGGAGTCATTAAAACTCATTTTTCAACCACTCCACAAATTTCTTGTTAACAAACAATAGTTTTGGCAAGTCGTTTAGGACATCTACTTTGTTCACGAAACAAGTAATTTTTCCAACAATTGTTTACAGAAAGATTATTTCACTTATTTCACATGTATCACTATTCCAGTGGGTCAGAGGTTTACACACTAAGTTGACTGTGCCTTTAAACAACTTGGAAAATTCCAGAAAATGATGTCATGGCTTAAGAAGCTTCTGATAGGCTAATTGACATCATTTGAGTCAATTGGAGGTGAACCTGTGGATGTATTTCAAGGCCTACCTTCAAACTCAGTGTCTCTTTGCTTGACATCATGGGAAAATTGTAAGAAATTAGCCAAGACCTCAGAAATAAAATAGCAGATATCCACAAGTCTAATTCATCCTTGGGAGCAGTTTCCAAACGCCTGAAGGTACCACGTTCATCTGTACAAACAATAGAACGCAAGTATAAACACCATGGGACCAGCCGTCATATAGCTCAGTTTGGAGACACGTTCCTTGTCCTAGAGATGAACGTACTTTGGTGCGAAAAGTGCAAATCAATCCCAGAACAACATCAAATAACCTTGTTAAGATGCTGGAGAAAACAGGTACAAAAGTATCTATATCCACAGTAAAACTAGTCCGATATCAACATAACCTGAAAGGCCGCTCAGCAAGGAAGAAGCCACTGCTCCAAAACCGCCATAAAAAAGGCGGTATTTGAGTGGCCATCACAAAGCCCTGACCTCAATCCCATGGAAAATTTGAGGGCAGAACTAAAAAAGCGTGTGTGAGCAAGGAGGCCTACAAACCTGATTCAGTTACACCAGCTCTGTCAGGAGGCCTACAAACCTGACTCAGTTACACCAGCTCTGTCAGGAGGCCTACAAACCTGACTCAGTTACACCAGCTCTGTCAGGCCTACAAACCTGACTCAGTTACACCAGCTCTGTCAGGAGGCCTACAAACCTGACTCAGTTACACCAGCTCTGTCTGGAGGCCTACAAACCTCACTCAGTTACACCAGCTCTGTCAGGAGGTCTACAAACCTGACTCAGTTACACCAGCCCTGTCAGGAGGCCTACAAACCTGACTCAGTTACACCAGCTCTGTCAGGAGGCCTACAAACCTGACTCAGTTACACCAGCTCTGTCAGGAGGCCTACAAACCTGACTCAGTTACACCAGCTCTGTCAGGAGGCCTACAAACCTGACTCAGTTACACCAGCTCTGTCAGGAGGCCTACAAACCTGATTCAGTTACACCAGCTCTGTGAGGAGGCACACAAACCTGACTCAGTTACACCAGCTCTGTCAGGAGGCCTACAAACCTGACTCAGTTACATCAGCTCTGTCCGGAGGAATGGGACAAAATTCACCCAACTTATTGTGGGATGCTTGTGGAAGGCTTTCTGAAACGTTTGACCCAAGTGAAACAATTTAAAGGCAATGCTACCAAATACTAATTGAATGTATGTGAACTTCTGACCCACTGGGAATGCGATGATAGAAATAAAAACTGAAATAAATAATTCTCTCTACTATTCTGACATTTCACATTCTTAAATTAAAGTGGTGATCCTAACTGACCCAAGACAGGGAAATTAAATGTCAGGAATTGTGAAAAACTTAGTTTAAATTTAATTGGCTAGGGTGTATGTAAACTTCCGACTTCTACTGTGTGTGTGTATATATATATATATATATATATATATATATATATACACACAGTTGAATATATATATACACACAGTTGAAGTATATATATATATATATATATATATACACATCAGGAAATGTACATAGTGAACTCGTTAAAATTGAAAATAAGTAAATATAATACTTTCTTTCAGACACTTGCATGAATTATCAGACTGGGAATAATTGACATTCACAGTCTCCCTCTATTTACAAGCATAGCCAATGGCATTGTCCCTTTTTGAGCTCTGACTTAAACCAACCAATTAGAATACATAAACATTAAATATACATCTCTGCAGTGGCAAGTAGAAACATAACTCAACACGTTATCAATGCGAAATACATGTGTGATTATAAAATAAGGTTGCAAGGTGATTAAACAATAATCCATTATACTATGGAATGAATCCTAACTTGAGATTTAAGCACATACGCTAACTCGTACTTTCACATAAATCACTGATGTCAGTATATTTAGCCCTGATGAAATTCAAGTTAACCATGAGAGAAAATACTCAAGCTGTACCAAAATGAAACACACACATTTTGTGAGTAAGGCCGGGATTCAATCCAATTGTGGCTTTTAAAGGCAAATTCTGTTTGAGCCGACATATGCAGCATTCACCGGAGAATGGGATCTCCACGAATGTGGGAACATGCCTTTGAAAGAAAATATTCCTGCAGCATCAAGAAATGTGAATTGTTATGTGGATTATAATTCATGGACATTTTTGTAAGAGTTGATACATTTTTCATAAAGAATATAAAGTCTGAAATGTCAGTGGAAATTACAAACTTCAGGGGCCTTTTTTTAGACCTCAAATACACTACAAGTTTTACATTTTCTGCATTGCATGAAAGTTCTTCTGTAATAGGTTGATCAAATTAAGATCTAACATCTGTATAACTCGTGATAGGATTGAATCCCTGCCGTAATGACAGCTAAATGACCAAACAGGGAACACATAGCTGGGCCATGGAGTGAGAGTATTCCACTAGGCTGTGGTTGATCAATATTCACTATGGAGAAAGAACATGTCCTTGAAACTCACTCAAATAAATTAACTGTCAAGAAATGTAGCAACATACAAAAAAAAATGAATGTAGTCCAAGGTTAATATCACAACTGGGGATGAATTATTCACATAGCTTTAGCAGGAGTTCTCTCTAGGGGTAGTGTTCATGGTCTGTGTGTGTGTGTGTGTGTGTGTGTGTGTGTGTGTGTGTGTGTGTGCGTGCGTGCGTGCGTGCGTGCGTGCGTGCGTGCGTGCGTGTGCAGCCAGTGGTGGTCTCTCACTATTCCCAGACCGATGCAAGTGTTTCTGTTGTCCCAAATTCCAGAATCCCCACGTCTAGCATCTCACACATTCCAATATTAATACAACACCCCAAGCTAGCGCCACGGAAACCTCCCTATAGTAACATCTCCATGGTAATGACATTGACCGTCATAATAATATGATGCCACCTGTAAATCAACAATATATTTTTTTATATTTCTACTTAATGAGACAATGTAATGGGAGAAGACAGAGGTCTGGAATTCATATAAACTAAGGGAATTATAGAGAGATATGTAAAAATGCTCAAGTCTGGAATCTCCCCGATATCTGCTTGACCCATAGTAATGATTCTGTCACGATCCCCACATTCTGTGTTCCGATAGGAAATGTTCTTCAAGGGAATATTCCAACGGAGAACACTATGGAATGAGAGGATGATTTGGTTTCAGGGTCATGTCAGGTGACGTTGTCTTATCTTTATCATCTGAGACTTAGCCAAGCAGCAACATACCCAGTTACAGACAATGACCAGCATAACACATCCAATAACCTGTTTGGCCAGGTCAGGGATAGCATCTGTCTGGCAAACTAGGTTTATGGGCTCCATGACCAATCAGCAACATTAATGGACCATTTAAGAGCCAGGGTGAGGAGAAAACCAGGAGGCCCCAAGACCTGAGTGGCCCATACCTGGTCTATGATGCAAGAAGGTACCATCAGACACAACCAACTTACAAACGGTAAACAGAATCTTTGGGTAGTGCATGAATATAGCTCCACATTGATCTGGTACTGGTACTCCCTGTATATAGCTCCACATTGATCTGGTACTGGTACTCCCTGTTTATAGCTCCACATTGATCTGCCACTGGTACTCCCTGTTTATAGCTCCACATTGATCTGGTACTCCCTGTATATAGCTCCACATTGATCTGGTACTGGTACTCCCTGTATATAGCTCCACATTGATCTGCTACTGGTACTCCCTGTTTATAGCTCCACATTGATCTGGTACTCCCTGTATATAGCTCCACATTGATCTGGTACTGGTTCTCCCTGTTTATAGCTCCACATTGATCTGGTACTGGTACTCCCTGTATATAGCTCCACATTGATCTGCTACTGGTACTCCCTGTTTATAGCTCCACATTGATCTGGTACTCCCTGTATATAGCTCCACATTGATCTGGTACTGGTACTCCCTGTTTATAGCTCCACATTGATCTGGTACTGGTACTCCCTGTATATAGCTCCACATTGATCTGCTACTGGTACTCCCTGTTTATAGCTCCACATTGATCTGGTACTCCCTCTATATAGCTCCACATTGATCTCGTACTGGTACTCCCTGTATATAGCTCCACATTGATCTGGTACTGGTACTCCCCGTTTATAGCTCCACATTGATCTGGTACTCCCTGTTTATAGCTCCACATTGATCTGGTACTGGTACTCCCTGTATATAGCTCCACATTGATCTGGTACTAATACTCCCTGTAGATAGCTCCACATTGATCTGGTACTCCCTGTTTATAGCTCCACATTGATCTGGTACTCCCTGTTTATAGCTCCACGTTGATCTGGTATGGGTACTCCCTGTATATAGCTCCACATTGATCTGGTACTGGTACTCCCTGTATATAGCTCCACATTGATCTGGTACTGGTACTCCCTGTTTATAGCTCCACGTTGATCTGGTACTGGTACTCCCTGTATATAGCTCCACATTGATCTGGTACTGGTACTCCCTGTTTATAGCTCCACATTGATCTGGTACTGGTACTCCCTGTATATAGCTCCACATTGATCTGGTACTGGTACTCCCTGTTTATAGCTCCACATTGATCTGGTACTGGTACTCCCTGTATATAGCTCCACATTGATCTGGTACTAGTACTCCCTGTTTATAGCTCCACATTGATCTGGTACTGGTACTCCCTGTATATAGCTCCACATTGATCTGGTACTGGTACTCCCTGTATATAGCTCCACATTGATCTGGTACTAGTACTCCCTGTTTATAGCTCCACATTGATCTGGTACTGGTACTCCCTGTATATAGCTCCACATTGATCTGGTACTGGTACTCCCTGTATATAGCTCCACATTGATCTGGTACTAGTACTCCCTGTTTATAGCTCCACATTGATCTGATACTGGTACTCCCTGTATATAGCTCCATGTTGATCTGGTACTGGTACTCCCTGTATATAGCTCCATGTTGATCTGATACTGGTACTCCCTGTATATAGCTCCATGTTGATCTGGTACTGGTACTCCCTGTTTATAGCTCCACATTGATCTGATACTGGTACTCCCTGTATATAGCTCCATGTTGATCTGGTACTAGTACTCCCTGTTTATAGCTCCACATTGATCTGATACTGGTACTCCCTGTATATAGCTCCATGTTGATCTGGTACTGGTACTCCCTGTATATAGCTCCACATTGATCTGCTACTGGTACTCCCTGTTTATAGCTCCACATTGATCTGGTACTCCCTGTATATAGCTCCACATTGATCTGGTACTGGTACTCCCTGTTTATAGCTCCACATTGATCTGGTACTGGTACTCCCTGTATATAGCTCCACATTGATCTGCTACTGGTACTCCCTGTTTATAGCTCCACATTGATCTGGTACTCCCTCTATATAGCTCCACATTGATCTCGTACTGGTACTCCCTGTATATAGCTCCACATTGATCTGGTACTGGTACTCCCCGTTTATAGCTCCACATTGATCTGGTACTCCCTGTTTATAGCTCCACATTGATCTGGTACTGGTACTCCCTGTATATAGCTCCACATTGATCTGGTACTAATACTCCCTGTAGATAGCTCCACATTGATCTGGTACTCCTGTTTATAGCTCCACATTGATCTGGTACTCCCTGTTTATAGCTCCACGTTGATCTGGTATGGGTACTCCCTGTATATAGCTCCACATTGATCTGGTACTGGTACTCCCTGTATATAGCTCCACATTGATCTGGTACTGGTACTCCCTGTTTATAGCTCCACGTTGATCTGGTACTGGTACTCCCTGTATATAGCTCCACATTGATCTGGTACTGGTACTCCTGTTTATAGCTCCACATTGATCTGGTACTGGTACTCCCTGTATATAGCTCCACATTGATCTGGTACTGGTACTCCCTGTTTATAGCTCCACATTGATCTGGTACTGGTACTCCCTGTATATAGCTCCACATTGATCTGGTACTAGTACTCCCTGTTTATAGCTCCACATTGATCTGGTACTGGTACTCCCTGTATATAGCTCCACATTGATCTGGTACTGGTACTCCCTGTATATAGCTCCACATTGATCTGGTACTAGTACTCCCTGTTTATAGCTCCACATTGATCTGGTACTGGTACTCCCTGTATATAGCTCCACATTGATCTGGTACTGGTACTCCCTGTATATAGCTCCACATTGATCTGGTACTAGTACTCCCTGTTTATAGCTCCACATTGATCTGATACTGGTACTCCCTGTATATAGCTCCATGTTGATCTGGTACTGGTACTCCCTGTATATAGCTCCATGTTGATCTGATACTGGTACTCCCTGTATATAGCTCCATGTTGATCTGGTACTGGTACTCCCTGTTTATAGCTCCACATTGATCTGGTGCTGCTACATTCTAGTGTATTTTATTTGATTCTTCTTGAGTTAGTTGCTATTTAATTGTTTATTATTATTTTAAACTCTGCATCATTGGTAAAGGTTCGTAAGCAAGCACTTCATTGTAAAGTCTACACTAGTTGTATTCGGCACGTGAGACAAATAACAGTTAATTTTATTTGAAGGAATGAGAGAGAGCAAGTGATGTAGAAAGAGAGTGAGATTAGATCTGTTGAGAAGAGACCCTAACAGACCAGTGGTCCATGTCGTTGGACTGATGCTACTGCTCTGTGTGTGTGTGTGTTCATTTGTGCCTGCATGTGTGTGTGTTGGTGGGCTGCTGTGTGTGTGTTATGCTTCACTGCAACATTAGATTCCTAAGGCTGCGCTAGACCTTTGAAGAGCTTCGGGGGAGAGAGAGGGGGAAGAATTAAAGTGATTAGAGAGGAGAGAGATGGGTAAGAGGGCAAGCCTGTGTACCCTACTCTATACTCGGGCCGAATGAACTGGAACACAGGGCTTATGCCATTGACTCACGGGTTTATCCAGGTGTCACTCTCTCTCTCTCGCTCTATACGTAGCCTGTCAGCCTTAGGCCTATATGTAGTCTGTCAGCCTTAGGCCTATATGTAGCCTGTCAGCCTTAGGCCTATATGTAGTCTGTCAGCCTTAGGCCTATATGTAGCCTGTCAGCCTTAGGCCTATACGTAGCCTGTCAGCCTTAGGCCTATATGTAGTCTGTCAGCCTTAGGCCTATATGTAGTCTGTCAGCCTTAGGCCTATATGTAGTCTGTCAGCCTTAGGCCTATATGTAGCCTGTCGTCTGTCAGCCTTAGGCCTATATGTAGCCTGTCAGCCTTAGGCCTATATGTAGCCTGTCAGCCTTAGGCCTATATGTTGGTCTGTTGTCTGTCATCCTTAGGCCTATAAGTAGCCTGTTAGCCTTAGGCCTAAATGTAGCCTGTCGGCCTTAGGCCTACATGTAGCCTATCAGCCTTAGGCCTATATGTAGCCTGTAGCCTGTCAGCCTTAGGCCTATATGTAGCCTGTCAGCCTTAGGCCTATATGTAGCCTGTCAGCCTTAGGCCTATATGTAGCCTGTCGGCCTTAGGCCTATATGAAGCCTGTCAGCCTTAGGCCTATATGTAGCCTGTAGTCTGTCAGCCTTAGGCCTATATGTAGCCTGTCAGCCTTAGGCCTATATGAAGCCTGTCAGCCTTAGGCCTATATGTAGCCTGTAGTCTGTCAGGCTTAGGCCTATATGTAGCCTGTCAGCCTTAGGTCTATATGTAGCCTGTCAGCCTTAGGCCTATATGTAGCCTGTCAGCCTTAGGCCCATATGTAGCCTGTCAGCATTAGGCCTAGATGTAGCCTGTAGTCTGTCAGCCTTAGGCCTATATGTAGCCTGTAGTCTGTCAGCCTTAGGCCTATATGTAGCCTGTCAGCCTTAGGCCTATATGTAGCCTGTCAGCCTTAGGCCTATACGTAGCCTGTCAGCCTTCGGCCTATATGTAGCCTGTCAGCCTTAGGCCTATACGTAGCCTGTCAGCCTTCGGCCTATATGTAGCCTGTCAGCCTAAGGCCTATACGTAGCCTGTCAGCCTTCGGCCTATATGTAGCCTGTCAGCCTTAGGCCTTTATGTAGCCTGTCAGCCTTAGGCCTATATGTAGTCTGTCAGCCTTAGGCCTGTATGTAGTCTGTCAGCCTTAGGCCTGTATGTAGTCTGTCAGCCTTAGGCCTGTATGTAGTCTGTCAGCCTTAGGCCTATATGTAGTCTGTCAGCCTTAGGCCTGTATGTAGTCTGTCAGCCTTAGGCCTATACGTAGCCTGTCAGCCTTAGGCCTATATGTAGCCTGTCAGCCTTAGGCCTATATGTAGCCTGTCAGCCTTAGGCCTGTATGTAGCCTGTCAGCCTTAGGCCTGTATGTAGTCTGTCAGCCTTAGGCCTGTATGTAGTCTGTCAGCCTTAGGCCTGTATGTAGTCTGTCAGCCTTAGGCCTGTATGTAGTCTGTCAGCCTTAGGCCTGTATGTAGTCTGTCAGCCTTAGGCCTGTATGTAGTTTGTCAGCCTTTGGCCTGTATGTAGTCTGTCAGCCACACGCTGTCTGCAGCAGTGTGTGTCCCAGCTGTGTGTGTCCCAGCTGGCATTGACCAATCAGCTCCTCTGATGGTCACTAGGGCTTCTGCAAGCCAATCAGCTCCTCTGATGTTCACTAGACCCACTGACAGGTATGATCACTATCTGATTTGGCATAGTGGGTTACTTACCACAACTTGAACATTTGAAAGACAAATTGACCCATTATGACTTGAACTGTCGTTCATACGACTAAATGTGCCCATTCATCACATAGACTTTAGTTTGTGTCTCAAATAGCACCGTACCCCCTCTGTCGTAATTCCTAAGTGTTTAAACTAGCCCTACTTGGCTGCTTGAGGGTACAATTTAGTTAGCGATGCCAATACATGTTGTTGTTAATTGGCATTCCTAGGTCCGCTGGGGTTAGTGTTAGCTTCTAACCCAGACACAACAACTGTCCTGTCAATTTCAGTAAGGTTAGACAAACCATAGCCAAAGACAACAGACATGGGGCAGCCTAGAAGGCTGTGAAAAGGGAATGGGGATTTAGGAGAGACGTTCCAAGACCAGGCTCAAGGACAATGAATCAAATGTGGTCAAAGCAATCACTGACTGAGACGTCTGATAGTTTCCAGCATTCTCTCTCTCTCTCTCTCTCTCTCTCTCTCTCTCTCTCTCTCTCTCTCTCTCTCTCTCTCTCTCTCTCTCTCTCTCTCTCTCTCTCTCTCTCTCTCTCTCTCTCTCTCTCTCTCTCTCTCTCTCTCTCTCTCTCTCTCTCTCTCTCTCTCTCTCTCTCTCTCTCTCTCTCTCTCTCTCTCTCTCTCTCTCTCTTACCCTTCTTCAAAGTCCTTCTCAGCCTGGTGGTTGCCTGCTCCTGCACATGGAATGTCATGAGTGATAAATATTCCAAACAAATTTTGAGAATCAGAAAGAATATTCCTAATATTCTGACTTCCAACAGACCAGATATGTTCTGGGATGTCTGTAGCATGGAGGCCAAACTCACTCTGTGTGTGCGTGTTGTGTGAGAGTGTGTGTGTTTTGTGAGAGAGTGTGTGTGTGTGTGTGTGTGTGTGTGTGTGTGTGTGTGTGTGTGTGTGTGTGTGTGTGTGTGTGTGTGTGTGTGTGTGTGTGTGTGTGTGTGTGTGTGTGTGTGTGTGTGTGTGTGTGTGTGTGTGTGTGTGTGTGTGTGTGTGTGTGTGTCACTGTAGGGTATTGTCCTGTCAAAGTCAGGTTCTCTGGGTTTGTGTGAAGCAGATGCCAGTTGGCATGATGGACCACTACTGCACGGTGACTTGGTCAGGATCGGAGTGTGTGTGTGTGTGACTTAGTTACCTTCTCCTACTGCGAGGCAGAACAGAGGCCTTGTAGATACTTGCTAACTACAAGTTGTGCACAGTTACTAAAGTTCAGTATTCTCATAACTGTGACGTCTTTTGAGTTCTCATATGTCTACATGTGCCTTAAAGCATATCTCTGTCTGTTCAAAGACTATTAGCCTATATGTTTTGTTACGAGTACAGTATTACATAGTTAGCCTGGTGTGTCTCAGTATTATTTTAGGCAGAGGTTATGCCAGCTCTGCCAAATATTAAAGCACACTGTGTTCAGAAACAGAAACTGAGTTAATAAACAGCGTCCTTTTGTTAAGAACTTTTTGAATCCATTGAGGTCAATCCATTTAAACAACTGGGTGACTAGAGCCAAGCAATTAATTAGAGAGAGAGAGAGAGAGAGAGAGAGAGAGAGAGAGAGAGAGAGAGAGAGAGAGAGAGAGAGAGAGAGAGAGAGAGAGAGAGAGAGAGAGAGAGAGAGAGAGAGAGGGTTAGAGAGAGAGAGGGTTAGAGAGAGAGAGGGTTAGAGAGAGAGATGGTTAGAGAGAGAGATGGTTAGAGAGAGAAAGAGGTAGAGTAAGAGAGGGTTAGAGAGAGTGAGAGAGAAAGGTAGAGTAAGAGAGAATTGAATTTAGAGAGGTAGAGTAAGAGAGAGAGAAAGAGAGAAAGGTATAGTAAGAGAGTTAAAGAGAGAAAGAGGCTGGACAGTGAGAAAGATAGAGCAGGACAGAGAGAAAGATGTTGGGGACAGAGTGAGAAAGAGAGAGCAGGACAGAGAGAAAGATGTCGGGGACAGAGGGAGAAAGAGAGAGCAGGACAGAGAGAAAGATGTTGGGGACAGAGTGAGAAAGAGAGAGCAGGACAGAGAGAAAGATGTTGGGGACAGAGGGAGAAAGAGAGAGCAGGACAGAGAGAAAGATGTTGGGGACAGAGGGAGAAAGAGAGAGCAGGACAGAGAGAAAGATGTTGGGGACAGAGTGAGAAAGAGAGTGCAGGACAGAGAGAAAGAGGCTGGGGACAGAGTGAGAAAGAGAGAGCAGGACAGAGAGAAAGATGTTGGGGACAGAGGGAGAAAGAGAGAGCAGGACAGAGAGAAAGATGTTGGGGACAGAGTGAGAAAGAGAGAGCAGGACAGAGAGAAAGATGTTGGGGACAGAGGGAGAAAGAGAGAGCAGGACAGAGAGAAAGATGTTGGGGACAGAGGGAGAAAGAGAGAGCAGGACAGAGAGAAAGATGTTGGGGACAGAGTGAGAAAGAGAGTGCAGGACAGAGAGAAAGAGGCTGGGGACAGAGTGAGAAAGAGAGAGCAGGACAGAGAGAAAGATGTTGGGGACAGAGGGAGAAAGAGAGAGCAGGACAGAGAGAAAGATGTTGGGGACAGAGGGAGAAAGAGAGAGCAGGACAGAGAGAAAGATGTTGGGGACAGAGGGAGAAAGAGAGAGCAGGACAGAGAGAAAGATGTTGGGGACAGAGGGAGAAAGAGAGATGGAGAGAGACGTTTTAGTCACGGAACAAACACCCTCTGTGTAAGAGATTTGGAAACGATAACCACAACAGCAGAAATTACATTTTAAATAGGGATGCAGGGAGAGAGAGAATAGGAGGAAGAGAGAGGGGGGACGAGAGAGGGTTTGAAAGGGAGAAAGAGATCAAGAGGAAAAAGGAAGATGGAGAGAAACCTTTTTGTCAGGGAACAAACCCCCTCTTTGAGGGAGTAAGAGATTTGGAAACTATAACCATAACAGCAGAAATTACCTTTTAAAGAGGGATGAGGGAGAGAGAGAATAGGAGGAAGAGAGAGAAAGAGAGGTAGATAGAGAGAAAGAGTGGCCTGTTAGCATAAAAGCTGCTCTTTTGTCCCAGGTGTAGAGCTGTTAGCTCACTCTGTCTTTGATCTCATCCACTCTGTCTTTAAGCCGTTGGCCTTAAAAAAGCGACCGTCTCTGTCATAACCTTCTGTCACAATATTAGCAGGACTTAACGGATCTGAGCTTCACATACACACCGGCACCCCTGAAGGTGTACAGAATATATCATTGATGTGATGCTGTTATTACACGTTAATAAGATGAAAATTAGTCAAAATTAATGGTGTGTGTGTGTGTGTGTCCTCACAAGGTCCTCACAAGGATAGTAATACAATTAAGATTTAGACAAGTGGGGACATTTAGCTGGTCCTCACAAGGATAAAGGCTATTTTAGGCGCAGGGGTTAGGTTAGGTTTAAGGTTACAACAGTTAGAATTTTGATTAGGGTTAGGGGCTAGGTTTAGGGTTTGGAGTTAAATTTGGGGTTAGGGGTTGGGGTTAGGGGTTGGGGTTAGGCTCAGGGTTAAGGTTAGGGTTAAGTCAAGGGTTAGGTTTAGGGGTTTGGGAAAATAACATTTTAAATGAGAATCAATTTTTCAATTGTTTGGTCCCCACAAGGATAGTAAAACAAGTCAAATTCGGACATGGGGGGACCACATTCACCAGTCCCCACAAAAAAAAAGGCATAGGGGATAGGTTTAGGTTTAGAATTCGGGTTAGAGGTTAGGAGTTTTAGGGTTAGGGTTCTGGGGTTAACGTTAGGGTTAAGGTTAGGTTGAGGGTTAGGGTTAAGTTTAGGGGTTAGAGAAAATAGGGTTTGAATGGGAATCAATTGTTCAGTCGCCACAAGGATAGTAAAATAAATGTGTGTGCATGTGTATGTTTGCAAATGTCCCTGTGTGTGTGTGTGTGTGTGTGTGTGTGTGTGTGTGTGTGTGTGTGTGTGTGTGTGTGTGTGTGTGTGTGTGTGTGTGTGTGTGTGTGTGTGTGTGTGTGTGTACAGCCACTGAGCTGCCAAAGCACTAACCTTTCGTCCTGGCTCAGAAATATGGCGTGTCCTGAACAAGGACAATATCATTTCATTACAAATAGAGACGGGCGTCACATCTCGTCAAGTCTGTGGGACGGCTCCTGTCGTGATTTGGCTTCAGATTGGAGTTGCTCCGGCCATGACTGTCCTAGCACTGGTGTGTGTGTGTGTGTGTGTGTGTGTGTGTGTGTGTGTGTGTGTGTGTGTGTGTGTGTGTGTGTGTGTGTGTGTGTGTGTGTGTGTGTGTGTGTGTGTGTGTGTGTGTGTGTGTGTGTGTGTGTGTGTGTGTGTGTGTGTGTGTGTGTGTGTGTGTGTGTGTAACAAGGAGGTTTAGGGCTCTCCCAGGCAAGGTAATGGTCCAGATATCCTGTCCTGTCCCAAGCTAATCCACCATTATCTATCTACCTGTCTGCACCATCTTACAAAGTCAAAGCTAAAAGACGTTGAGTGCTGAGCAGTTACCCTAGTTCAACTTTGGAAAGACCGTTTTAACACACATCCAAGCACAGCAGCAACAGAGTAAGAACAGGGGCGGACTAAAACAATAATTTGACTCCATTCCAGGCCACCCTGTTCACGCAAACCACCAGACAGCTAATTTTGTAGGGTAACCCTATTTGTTGTTGTAACGGGTACCAAACTAGTTATATAGTTGGCCACTATGTTCAACTTGGAAGAAAGTTAACCACATTACAAAATACAAACATTTGGGACTGACTAACAAGTAGCCTATCTGAATACTGAGTTTTCAAGGTATGCTATGGCTGTGGGTGCACGCTCAAGAACTCACTAGGAATACACCAATCATAGCAAATCAAATCAAATGTATTTATATAGCCTTTCGTACATCCGTTGATATCTCAAAGTGCTGTACAGAAACCCAGCCTAAAACCCCAAACAGCAAGCAATGCAGGTGTTGAAGCACGTTGGCGAGGAAAAACTCCCTAGAAAGGCCAACACCTAGGAAGAAACCTAGAGAGGAACCAGGCTATGAGGGGTGGCCAGTCCTCTTCTGGCTGTGCTGGATGGGGATTATAACAGAACATGGCCAAGATGTTCAAATGTTCATAGATGACCAGCATTGTCAAATAATAGGTCTGGGACAGGTAGCACGTCCGGTGAACAGGTCAGGATTCCATAGCACATACAAATGTACAAGGCTAGACACACAAAACAATTAGCCTACACTTTTTAAAACAATAATTAGATACACAGAGTTAGCTCAAATGTTCAAGTGATTATCTTTATATTCAAGCACCAAGCATATCAAAATGATCAAAAAACTTCACACACACATTCACTGAACTTGAACATAAGCTACAACAATGTAAGTAAGTATAATACAAAAGTCGAAAAAACAGTCCTCTACTAAAAATTACAATGTTCACTCACTGATGTCCATAAAGCAAACAGGACAAAAATAAACACATCTACACACTGAGTCAATGAAATTGAACATTGGCTACATAACTGCAAGTATAATACGAATGTCCAAAAAACATGCCTCTGTACAAAAGCTTTAACTCACAGCAAATGTTGTTTCACCCTTGTCAGCCTGTTAAGGAAGAGTCATAGCATAGCTACTTCAGAGTAACCAGGAAGTAATTACCACTAGTAAACGAGTAGGCGGCGCAGTAACTCCCTGCTCTCTGCCATCTTGTCAATGATGTCATCTTTGTCAAGTCCCAAAATAATATCCTTCTCTGTTGCCATCTGATTCATCACTGGTGGCGGTGACCCTGTGTTGTACTCCTCCAATGCTGACTGTTTCAGTCTTTTCCACTATACAAATTGAAGGAAAGTGGTGTTGGGGGAAAAACATACGACATTATAAAATCCATGTACACAAACAACAAGTGTGCGGTTAAAAAAAACACACATATATCTTCCCGTAGGACCGTGGGGTGAGACAGGGATGCAGCTTAAGTCCCATTGGGATCACCACTTTATTTTAAGAATGTGAAATGTCAGAAAAATAGTAGAGAGGATGATTTATTTAAGCTTTTATTTATTTCATCACATTCCCAGTTGGTCAGAAGTTTACATACACTCAAATAGTATTTGGTAGCATTGCCTTTAAATTGTTTAACTTGGGTCAAATGTTTTGGGTAGCCTTCCACAAGCTTCCCACACTCATTTTGGCCCATTCCTCCTGACAGAGCTCGTGTAGGTTTGTAGGCCTCCTTTCTCGCCCACACTTTTTCAGTTCTGCCCACAAATGTTCTATAAAATTGAGGTCAGGGCTTTGTGATGGCCACTCCAATACCTTAACTTTGTTGTCCTTAAGCCATTTTGCAACAAATTTGGAAGTATGCTTGGGGTCATTGTCCATTTGGAAGACCCATTTGCGACCAAGCTTTAACTTCCTGACTGATGTCAGGAAGATGTTACGTAAATATATTCACATAATTCTCCTTCCTCATGAAGCCATCTATTTTGTGAAGCAGCAAAGCACCCCCACAACATGATGCTGCCACCCCCATGCTTCACGGTTGGGATGGTGTTCCAAACATAATGATGGTCATTATGGCGAAACAGTTCTATTTTTGTTTTTGTTTTTGTTTCACTTCACCAAAACGTACGATCTTTGTCCCCATGTGCAGTTGCAAACCGTTGTTTTTTTTTATGGGGGTTTTTGAGGCTTCTTCCTTGCTGACCGGCCTTTCAGGTTGTCGATATAGGACTTGTTTTATATATAGCTACTTTTGTACCTGTTTCCTCAAGCATCTTCACAAGGTCATTTGCTGTTGTTCTGGGATTGATTTGCACTTTTCGCATGAAAGTACGTACATCTCTAGGAGACAGAACGCGTTTCCTTCCTGAGCGGTATGACAGCTGCGTGGTCCCATGGTCTTTATACTTGCGTACTGTTGTTTGTACAGATTAACATGGTACCTTCAATCTTTTGGAAATTGCTCCCAAGGATGAATCAGACTTGTGGAGGTCTACAATTTTTTCCTGAGGTTTTGGTTGATTTCTTTTGATTTTCCCATGATGTCAAGCAAAGAGGCACTGAGTTTGAAGGTAGGCCTTGCAATACATCCACAGGTACACCTCCAATTGACGCAAATTATGTTAATTAGCCTATCAGAAGCTTCTAAAGCCATAACATAATTTTGGGAATTATCCAAGCTGTTCAAGGGAAAAGTCAACTTAGTGTATGTAAACTTCTGACCCACTGGAATTGTGATACAGTGAATTATAAGTGAAATAATCTGTCTGTAAACAATTGTTGGAAAAATTACTTGTGTCATGCACAAAGTAAATGTCCTAACTGACTTGCCCAAACTATAGTTTGTTATCAATAAATTTGTGGAGTGGTTGAAAAAAAACGAGTTTTAATGACTCCACCGAAGTACATGTAAACCTCCGACCAACTGTATATCAACGAATTGGCGAGGTTACTAGAAAAGCCTGCAGCACACAGCCTCACCCTATTAGAATCTGAAGTCAAATGTCTACTGTTTGCTGATGATCTGGTGTTTCTGTCACCAACCAAGGAAGGCCTACAGCAGCACCTAGATCTTCTGCACAGATTCTGTCAGACCTGAGCCTTGACAGTAAATCTCAGGAAGACCAAAGTAATGGTGTTCAAAAAAAGGTCCAGTTGCCAGGACCACAAATACAAATTCCATCTAGACACCGTTGCCCTAGAGCACACAAACTATACATACCTTGGCCTAAACATCAGCACCATAGGTAACTTCTACAAAACTGTGAACGATCTGCGAGACAAGGCAAGAAGGGCATTTTATGCCATCAAAAGGAACATAAAATTTGACATACCAATTAGGATCTGGCTAAAAATACTTGAATCAGTTATAGAACCCATTGCCCTTTATGGTTGTGAGGTCTGGGGTCCGCTCACCAACCAAGAATTCACAAAATGGGACAGTCACCAAATTGAGACTCTGCATGCAGAATTCTGCAAAAATAGGCTCTGTGTACAATGTAGAATACAAAATAATGCATGCAGAGTAGAATTAGGCCAATACCCGCTAATTATCAAAATCCAGAAAAGAGCCGTTAAATTCTACAACCACCTGAAAGGAAGAAATTCCTAAACCTTCCTTAACAAAACCATCAACCGAAGAGAGATGAACCCGGAGAAGAGTCCCCTAAGCAAGCTGGTCCTGGGGCTCTGTTCACAAACACAAACAAACCCCACAGACCTCCAGGACAGCAACACAATTAGACCCAACCAAATCATGAGAAAACAACAAGATAATTACTTGACAGAAGAATTAACAAAAAACAGAGCAAACTAGAATGCTATTTGGCCCTAAACAGTGACTACACAGTGGCAGAATACCTGACCACTGTGACTGACCCAAACTTAAGGAGATTTCTGACTATGTACAGACTCAGTGAGCATAGCCTTGCTATTGAGAAAGGCCGCCGTAGGCAGACATGGCTCTCAAGACAAGACAGGCTATGTGCACACTGCCCACAAAATGAGGTGGAAACTGAGCTGCACTTCCTAACCTCCTCCATATTAGAGACATATTTCCCTCAGATTACAAAGATCCACAAAGAATTAGAAAACAAATACATTTTTGATAAACTCACATATCTATTGGGATGAATACCACATTGTGTCATCACAGCAGCAAGATTTGTGACCTGTTGCCACAAGAAAAGGTCAACCAGTGAAGAACAAACACCACCGTAATTACAACCTGTCAGGACCCGGTTACGAACCCGGGTCTCCGGAGTGAGAAACAGTCACTTAACCAACTGAGCAACGAATAGTCGACAGAACCCAGAAGATGAGGCAGACACAGCAGTACTTGAGACGGTGTATTTAATGAAGTAAAAAGTGAAGTTCTTCAGGAAAACATGTAACTCCACAATCTCAAAAGGAATTCCACAAGAACAAAGGTAATCCTCCAAGACAAAAAGGTAAATCCCACAAGGTGGAAGGTAAAGCACAAAAAGCCTCAAAAGATACTCAAAAACAAACAAGAACAAAAAACAGAATTCCACAAGAGAGTCCACCGGGATCAACAAGAGTTCACAGAGTACTAGGGCTGGGTGCTAACATACAAACACAGAGCAAAGAACTGAGGAAAACAAAGGGTTTAAATACAATCAGGGAAACGAGGCACAGGTGCAAATAATAATGGGGATCAAGGGAAAACAAAAGGTCAAAAGGCACAATGGGGGCATCTAGTGACCAAAAACCGGAACAACCCTGGCCAAATCCTGACAGAATCCCCCCCCTAGGAACGGCTCCTGACGTTCCTACCAGCTCTCTCAGGGTGGAGGGCCCTGAACTGACGAATGAGGTCAGGGTCCAGTATGTCTTTGGCAGGAACCCAGGAGCGCTCCTCGGGACCGTAGCCTTCCCAGTCCACCAGATACTGCCAGGACCGCTGCACCCGGCGGGAATACAGTCTCCGATGGACGGTATAAGCCGGCTGGCCTCCAATGACACGAGGCGGAGGGGGAGGTCTGTCTGCCGGGACAAGGGGAGAAAAAACAACAGGTTTTAATAAGGAAATGTGAAACGTGGGATTAATCTTAAGGGATCTGGGTAAGTGTAGGCGATAAGAAACTGGGTTAACTCTCCTGGCAACCTTAAAGGGACCGATGTATTTTTGGGACAGCTTGCGAGACTCCACCCGTAGTGGTAAATCTCTTGTGGAGAGCCAGACTCTCTGGCCGGGGCGCAGGGTAGGCCCGGGACGGCGACGTCTGTTGGCTTGTTGTTGGTACCTCTGTGAGGAACGCATAAGATTAAGATGGGTCTTCCTCCACATAAGCCGACAGCGTCTGACGAACTTCAAGGCTGAAGGCACTCTGACTTCTGCCTCCTGGTCCGGGAACAATGGAGGGGCATAGCCAAACTGAAACTCCTGCGGGAACATACCAGTGGAGGAGGAGCGTAAGGTGTTGGCACGTATTCGGCCCAAACAATGAAGGACGACCATGTGGACGGGTTGTTACGAGTCATACATCGGAGGGTGGTTTCCAGCTCTTGATTCATCCTCTCAGTTTGGCCATTGGACTCCGGATGGTACCCTGAAGATAGGCTGGCAGAAGCCCCCATGAGTTGGCAGAAGGCCTTCCAAAACCTAGAGGCGAACTGGGGACCTCTGTCAGAAACCATATCTTGAGGAATGCAGAAGACTCGGAACACATGATTAATTACCAACTCAGCCGTTTCCTTGGCAGAAGGTAACTTAGTCAGAGGGACGAACCTGGCCGCCTTTGAAAACCTGTTGATAATGACTAGGATAGTAGTATTGCCATGGGATGGAGGAAGGCCAGTAATGAAGTCCAATGAGATATGGGACCAGGGTCTGTGGGGAACAGGTAAAGGGTGAAGGAGTCCTTGCGGGCAGAGGTGAGAAGATTTGCCCTGGCAGCACACAGGGCAGGCATTGACGAAAATGGCAACGTCTTCTCTTATGGTAGGCCACTAGAACTTACGCTGGATGAACTCCAAGGTGCGACCTACGCCCGGGTGACAGGTGAGGCGAGAGGAGTGCCCCCACAGAAGGACCTGAGTCCTCACTGCCGTGGGGACAAACAACCGATTGGCAGGACCTCCTTTCGGGTCCGGTTCAATAGCTTGAGCTCATCTCACGGTGTCCTCAACTTGCCACGAGATCGGAGCCACGATCTTAGCAGCAGGAAGGACAGGAATGTCCGTGTCATCTCGAATGGGAGGAGCGTAGACTCGGGACAGGGCATCCGGTTTGAGATTCTTCGACCCGGGCCGATAGGTGAGGATAAACTGGAATCGATTGAAGAAAAGAGACCATCTAGCTTGTCTAGAGTTCAACTGCTTCGCCTGCTGGATATACTCCAGATTTTTGTGGTCCGTAAGCACTTGCAACGGGTGAGAAGCCCCCTCGAGCCAGTGTCTCCATTCCTTCAATGCCATCTTAACCGCTAGGAGTTCACGATCCCCCACATCGTAGTTCCTCTCAGCCGGAGTAAGCCGGTGTGAGAAGAAAGCGCACGGATGAAGCTTCTTGTCTTCACTCCTCTGAGACAGGACAGCTCCAACACCAACCTCTGAGGCGTCTACCTCCACCACAAACGGTTCACCCGTAGTATCAGGATGGGAGCAGAGAGGACGCGCTGCTTGAGTCCTTGGAAGGCCGTCTCAGCTTCTCTTCCCCACAAAAACCTTGCATTGCCACCCTTGGTTAAAGCTGAGAGAGGGGCTGCCACCAAGCTGAAGTTCTTGATGAATTTGCGGTAAAAGTTAGTGAAGCCCAGGAAACGCTGAACTTCCTTAACGGATTTGGGGGTGGGCCAATCCGCTACCGCCCCTACCTTCCTGGGGTCCATTTGGACTCGACCGGGTTCCACTACAAATCCCAGGAATTGTACTCGGGATGAATGGAATTCACATTTTTCCGGCTTAACGTACAGATGGCTGTCTAGGAGGCGTTTGAGTACTTGTCTGACATGCTTAGTGTGTTCTTGAAGAGAGCTCGAAAAGATGAGGATGTCATCCAAGTAAACGAACACAAATATGTTAAGCATATCCCTAAGCACATAGTTTATGAGCGCTTGGAACACCGCTGGGGCGTTGGTCAGGCCGAAGGGCATCACCAAGTATTCATAGTGACCAGTAGGCGTGTTGAAAGCGGTCTTCCACTCGTCACCAGGTCTGATCCGCACAAGATGTTATGCATTCCGCAGGTCAAGCTTAGTGAAAACAACTGCTTCCTGGAGCAGCTCGAAGGCTGTGGCCATAAGGGGTAGCGGGTAACGGTTACGGACGGTTATGGCATTGAGTCCCTGGTAGTCGATGCAAGGACGTAATCCACCGTCTTTCTTGGCCACAAAGAAAAACCCTGCTCCCGCCGGGGAGGTGGATGGACGCATGAGGCCTGCTTCCAGAGCGTCCTTGATGTAGGTATCCATAGCAGCTCGTTCGGGTGGAGATAGGGAAAAGGTCCGACCCCTGGGGGGGCAAGTGACCGGAAACAGTTCGATGGGGCAATCATAAGGTCTATGGGGTGGTAGCATGGTGGCCCTCTGTTTGCTAAATACCAGTTTGAGGTCATGGTAACACTCGGGAACTCGGGTCAGGTCGATGGATTCTAAAGACTCGGGAGTAGAACTCGGGGAATTCGGGAAAATGCAAGTAGCTTGGCACGTAGGACCCCACTGCTTGATAGTGCCCACAGACCAGTCGATGTGAGGGTTATGGCTGTGAAGCCAGGGGTATCCAAGGACGAGAGGGAACTCGGAACAGGAGATCAAATGAAAGTTCATCAATTCCTGGTGTTGTGAAACTGAAAGTCGCAAGGAGGTAGTGACAAGAGTGACAAGTCCAGATCCCAAAGGGCTTCCATCCAATGTAGTAACCCTCATGGGGTCACTTAGAGGTTCAGAGGCAACGCCATTCTCCTTCGCCCAGACACCATCCATGAAGTTACCTGTGGCTCCAGAGTCTACCAAGGCTTGAAGGTGAAGCTTGTGGTTGTCCCAGGAAAGGGTGACTGGAATGAGCAGACGGGAGTTGGACGGATGGGAGGAGGTTATGTTTCCCGTTACAGTTCCCCCCGGTCTGTACGGGACAGAGCGTTTCCCTGGTGCCCGGGACACGTGGAACGGAAATGGCCCGGTTTGCCGCAATATAGACAGCGTCGCTCCCTCATCCGGCGGTCTCTCGCAGCCTGGGGGATGCGTCCAATCTGCCTGGGTTCCGGAGGAGCCAGTGAGGATAAAGGTGGGGACTCGGAGCTGGGACTGATAGGGGCTAGAGGTCTACGGTTGAGTTCTCTCTCTCTCAGACGCTGGTCAATGCGTGAGGCCAACTTGATCAGGGACTCGAGATTGTCCGGTGGTTCCCGAGTGGCCAGTTCATCTTGGATAGTGTCGGAAAGGCCTTTCAGAAAGCACACCGTGAGCGCCTCGTTGTTCCAGCCACTCGCTGCTGCCACCGTGCGGAACTGGATGGCATAGTCCGTCACGCTGAGCCAACCTTGGTGGAGAGTCAGGAGCTGTTTGGCTGAGTCAGGACCACTGCTTGGGCCTTGAAACACTCGTATGAATTCCTCAGCAAAGGCAGAGTAGCTGGCACAGCAGGAACTATGGGCATCCCACACAGCAGTAGCCCAGGCCAGGGCTTTTTCCGACAGCAGGGTGATGATATATGCAATCTTAGACCGGTCGGTGGTAAATGACGAGGGTTGCAGCTCGAAGGAGAGAGAACATTGGGTGAGAAACCCTTTACAAGCACTTGGATCACCTGAGAACCGTTGTGGAGGTGGAAGACGAGGTTCAGCCAGAGGGTTAACTGCCATGGGTACGTGAATCTGAGGTACTGGGACGGGAACTGTTGCCGGGGTAAGTCGATCAGATATCTGCTTTATGGAAGTCAGCATCTCCAACAGAAGATGAGAATGTCTAGCCATTAAGGCCTCTTGCTGAACCAGGGCGGCTTCGTGGCGTTGGACAGTCTCCTGGTGGTGGGACAGCATGGCAACAAGGTCCTGGGAACTGGCTGCCTCTGGGTTCATTTTTTGGCTCTGTGTTTCTGTCAGGACCCGGTTACGAACCCAGGTCTCCAGAGTTAGAAACAGTCACTTAATCAACTGAACCACGAATAGTTGGCAGAACCCAGATGATGAGGCAGACACAGCAGTACTTGAGACAGTGTATTTCATGAAGTAAAAAGTGAAGTTCTTCAGGAAAACATGTAACTCCACAACCTCAAAAGGAATTCCACAAGAACAAAGGTAATCCTCCAAGACAAAAAGGTAAATCCACAAGGTGGAAGGCAAAGCACAAAAAGCCTCAAAAGATACTCAAGAACAAACAAACAAGAACCAAAAAAAAACAGAATTCCACAAGAGAGTCCACCGGGATCAACAAGAGTTCACAGAGTACTAGGGCTGGGTGCTAACATACAAACACAGAGCAAAGAACTGAGGAAAACAAAGGGTTTAAATACAATCAGGGAAACGAGGCACAGGTGCAAATAATAATGGGAATCAAGGGAAAACAAAAGGTCAAAAGGCACAATGGGGGCATCTAGTGACCAAAAACCGGAACAACCCTGGCCAAATCCTGACACAACCCATATTTATGTTTATTTATTTTCCCTTTTGTACTTTTGTGAACTATTTCCACATCATTACGACACTGTATATATACATAACATGACATTTGTAATATCTTTGTTCTTTTGAAACTTGTGAGTGTGATGTTTACTGTTCATTTTTATTGTTAATTTAACTTTTGTATATTATCTACTTAACTTGCATTGGCAATGTTAACATATGTTTCCCATGCCAATAAAGCCCATTGAATTGAATTGAATTGAGAGGGTGGAGGTAGAGAAAAGGAGAGAGAGAGGAGAGGGAGAGAGAAAGAGGTTGAGAGGGAAAAAAGAGAGAGGTTAAGAGGGAGGGAAAGAGAGAGGTCTCAATCTTTACCTCAGATGAACTGTGTCCACGGTGTTTACTGGGACTGAGGGACAACATGGACTCTGTTGATAAACAACTGAAGGCTATCCCCATGGACCAGGCATAACTAGACGCACGCACGCGCACACACACACACACACACACACACACACACACACACACACACACACACACACACACACACACACACACACACACACACACACACACACACACACACACACACACACACACACACACACACACACACACACACACACACACACACACACACACACACACACACACACACACAAGTAACATAAGCAACAGCCTGTCACAATAAACCAATCTTTCAATAATAATAACATTTTATTTATGTTGAAGTGACTATTTCTTTGCAAGCTCAAATCAATAATAATAATCTTTGTGGAATACATAACTCTGACTTTAATACATGTGTAACTATGAATCTGTAAATACATAAACAGTATTAAGATTAGGCTGGCATCCTTAATGGTGAAACAGCAACGTCTGTTTGTGATATTACAAAAACAAAGAAGTTACTGCAAACAACAAACCCTGTGCATGTGCAATAGAAGAACACAATATATACTGCAATGTTTTTACCATGCTGCGTTACGCTCCTCAGCTCGGTCACGACGTCACGCTCCTCAGCCACGACGTTACGTACCTCAGCTCGGTCACGACGTCACGCTCCTCAGCCACGACGTTACGTTCCTCAGCTTGGTCACGACGTCACGCTCCTCAGCCATGACGTTATGTTCCTCAGCTCGGCCACGACGTTACGCTCCTCAGCCACGACGTTACGCTCCTCAGCTCGGTCACGCTCCTCAGCTCGGTCACGACGTCACGCTCCTCAGCCACGACGTTACGTTCCTCAGCTCAGCCACGACGTCACGCTCCTCAGCCACGACGTCACGCTCCTCAGCTCGGTCACGACGTCACGCTCCTCAGCTCGGTCACGACGTCACGCTCCTCAGCTCGGCCACGACGTCACGCTCTTCAGCACGGTCACGACGTCACGCTCCTCAGCCACGACGTTACGTTCCTCAGCTCGGTCATGATGTCACGCTCCTCAGCCACGACGTTATGTTCCTCAGCTCGGCCACGACGTTACGCTCCTCAGCCACGACGTTACGCTCCTCAGCTCAGCCACGACGTCACGCTCCTCAGCCACGACGTTACGTTCCTCAGCCACGACGTTACATTCCTCAGCTCAGTCACGACGTCACGCTCCTCAGCCATGACGTTACGTTCCTCAGCTCGGTCACGACGTCACGTTCCTCAGCCACGACGTTACGTTCCTCAGCTCGGTCACGACGTCACGTTCCTCAGCCACAACGTTACGTTCCTCAGCTCGGTCACGACGTCACGCTCCTCAGCCACGACATCACGCTCCTCAGCCACGACGTCACGCTCCTCAGCCACGACGTTACGTTCCTCAGCTCGGTCACGACGTCACGCTCCTCAGCCACGACGTTACGTTCCTCAGCTCGGCCACGACGTCACGCTCCTCAACCACGACGTCACGCTCCTCAGCTCGGTTACGACATCACGCTCCTCAGCTCGGTCACGCTCCTCAGCTCGGCCACGACGTCACGCTCTTCAGCTCGGTCACAACGTCACGCTCCTCAGCTCGGTCACGACGTCACGCTCCTCAGCTCAGCCACGACGTCACGCTCCTCAGCTCAGCCACGACGTCACGCTCCTCAGCTCAGCCACGACGTCATGCTCCTCAGCTCGGCTACAAAAACAATAACAACGGTCGTAGGGCGGCCATGACACTGTTCCCGCCTACTGCAGATTCCATCTTTAAGTTATAAGATCCTCTTTTTCTTGTTGCAGCAGATGTGAGTTGGTTAACTCTTGTAGACTACCTTAGGGAAGAAAGTCTTTCAGCGCTTAGACTCAACAACCTTAGCCTGGGTCCTACTCATTAGGGCAAAACGTTTTGCCAACAAGCATTTCTAAGATAGCCCCTCCCTGTTTCAGTCCGTTTTCTTCCGTTTGGTGCCTAAGGAACTCGGAGTACCTGTTTCTTTGTTCAATAGAATGCTTCACTGTTGCCTTGCCAACTAGGTAAGACAAGGACAGGTTGACTGATGCAGAAACAAACCGGGAACCTAGACTACTCAACATCAAAACATCTTGGCCGTGTCAATTTGGACGAGCAACGGAAAACATTTAAAAATCATTTTTAATGAAAATGAATGTGAATGTTTCCTATTTGACACGTCAAACTCCCTATTTCAGTTCGCTTTCTCATGTTTCGTGCCTAAAGAACACGATCCTACTTTATAGGAAGACTGGATTATCATTCACTTTCACAGGTTTATGTGTCAGAACATGTGTTCACATACTGTATATGGCATTTGAACAATACATCTTAATTTGATCATCCTCACATTTTTATGGGGCGCAGTTAGCAAGCTTACAGTGGCCTAACATCGGTGAATTCAGTGGCCCATCAGACAACTGTTGGTCTTACCTTACATCTTTACAGTTCACACTAGTACATCCTTTCTCAATATTTTCAGTTTAAAAGGGATACTTTGTTATGTTAAAGGGATACTTCGGGATGTTAAAGGGATACTTTGGGATGTTAAAGGGATACTTCGGGATGTTAAAGGGATACTTTGGGATTTTGGCAATGAAGCCCTTTATCTCCTGGATACCATTTTCGTGTCTTGTGTGCAGTTTGAAGGAAGTTGCTAACTAAAGCTAGCGCAATTGCTAACTGATGTTAACAAAATGACTGGAAGTCTGTGGGTATCTGCTAGAATATACACATAGACTTCCAGTCATTGTGCTAACACTAGTTACCATTGTTTTGCGAAACTACCTCCAACTTCCTTCATAATGGATACAAAGACGTACAAATGGTATCCCCAAGTTCATCTGACTCTGGGGAAATAGATACAAAGCATCATAGCCTAAATCCCATTAGGTCTCTTTTTCTCTCCGTATGCTAGACAAAACTATTACATTCTGTCAGTCAATACAGGTATGCATGTCTTCTCTTTTACATATTTGGCACCTTCCGATCCTCCTC
>NC_060180.1:3572194-3582194 GCF_021184085.1 Oncorhynchus gorbuscha | reverse complement strand
TTAAGCCACGAGACAATTGAGACATGTTGTGTATGTGTGCCAATCTGAGGGTGAATGTGCAAGACAAAAGACTGAAGTGTCTTTGAACGGGGTATGGTAGTAGGTCCCAGGCACTCCGGTATGAGTGTGTCAAGAACTGCAACACTGCTGGATTTTTCACTCTCAACCGTTTCCTGTGTGTATCAAGAATGGTCCACCACCCAAAAGACATCAAGCTAACTTGACTGTGGAAAGCATTGGAGTCAACATGGGCCAGAATCTCTGTGTAACGCTTTTGAAAACTTGTAGAGTACATCCCTGAAGAATTGAGGCTGTTCTGAGGGCAAAAGGGGGTGCAAATGAATATTGGGAAGATGTTCCTAATGTTTTGTACACTCAGTGTATGTTTGTGCATATGCCTGTGTGCCTGCATTTGTGGATGTGTGTGTGTGTGAGTGTTGCGCTGTGGATCACCAGTACCCAGTGTTCTAAATCAGCATAGATAAATAACCCAAGGTGTTTCAGTGGTCAGTGTTTTGAAGTCCGAGCCAGATCCATGTGAAATGACCCAGGAGAACTAGCAGTCTTTCTCACACACACACACACACACACACACACACACACACACACACACACACACACACACACACACACACACACACACACACACACACACACACACACACACACACACACACACACACACACACACACACACACACACACACACACACACACACACACAGACAGGAAGCTGAAGCAATAGGTAGAAACAGAACAGGGCAGAACACGTCAGCGTCTTTCAAAAATATTATCAGTAAGTGTGCCATCAACCCAGCCTCTGAGTCGTTGATGTCGGTGAGGACCCAGCTACTTGCCGTTGGGCTGTTTTGTTTACGTGCTGCTGCGCGTTTTGTTGCCAACCTTACTTAGCTACCTGACAACTTTACGGTTTTTACTTTTTAATTATATATATTTTTTTTTTGGTTTTTCCCTCACTAAACTTTTTCACTCCGGAAGCTTTATCTGGACGTGGTTCGTCAGGACCTCCAACAGCCGAAGCTAAGTAGTAACATTAACATGATGCCTTCTAATTGCAGTCGCTGTACTCCTAATATACAGGAGAAGGATCGCCTTACGGCGAGGATAGCAGTGCTGCAAGCCCAGCTTCAGACGCAATCGTTAGGCAAGGGTAATTTCAGTGTAGGAAAGGATGAAACAGCGTCTGTGCCCCCAGTAAGTACAGATAGTAACGTTAGTATAAATCCCCTCTCACGGTCCCCGCAGCCGGACAACTTTCTCATGGCTTCTGGAGGGAAATGCTGTAGGAATGCTCAACCGGTGTCACTCATTCAGCCGACAAAAGCTTTCAACCGGTTCTCCCCATTAAGCAGCGAGTCGGAGTCAGCGGCCGAGCCTTCTCTGGTCTCTACTCCTCCCATTACGGGGTCTGAGACGCCGAAGGCTCCCACCATTAGCTCAGACAAATTGAAAACTCTATTCATTGGCGACTCCATTACCCGCAGTATTAGACTTAAAACGAATCATCCAGCGATCATACACTGTTTACCAGGGGGCAGGGCTACCGACGTTAAGGCTAATCTGAAGATGGTGCTGGCTAAAGCTAAAATTGGTGAGTGTAGAGAGTATAGAGATATTGTTATCCAAGTCGGCACCAACGATGTTAGGATGAAAGTGTCAGAGGTCACCAAGCGCAACATACAGTAGCTTCAGCGTGTAAATCAGCTAGAAAGTTGTGTCGGCATCGAGTAATTGTCTCTGGCCCCCTCACAGTTAGGGGGAGTGATGAGCTCTGCAGCAGAGTCTCACAACTCAATCGCTGGTTGAAAACTGTTTTCTGACCCTCCCAAAAGATAGAATTTGTATATAATTGGCCCTCTTTCTGGGACTCACCCACAAACAGGACCAAGCCTGGCCTGTTGAGGAGTGACAGACTCCATCCTAGCTTGGGTGGTGCTCTCATCTTATCTACCAACATAGACAGGGCTCTAACTCCTCTAGCTCCACAATGAAATAGGGTTCAGGCCAGGCAGCAGGCTGTTAGCCAGCCTGCCAGCTTTGTGGAGTCTGCCACTAGTACAGTCAGTGTAGTCAGCTCAGCTATCCCCATTGAGACCGTGTCTGTGCCTCAACCTAGGTTGGGCAAAACTAAACATGGCGGTGTTCGCCTTAGCAATCTCACTAGAATAAAGACCTCCTCCATTTCTGCCATTATTGAAAGAGATCGTGATACCTCACATCTCAAAATAGGGCTACTTAATGTTAGATCCCTCGCTTCAAAGGCAGTTATAGTCCATGAACTAATCACTGATCATAATCTTGATGTGATTGGCCTGATTGAAACATGGCTTAAGCCTGATGAATTTACTGTGTTAAATGAGGCCTCAATTCCTGGTTACACGAGTGACCATATCCCGCGTGCGTCCCGCAAAGGCGGAGGTGTTGCTAACATTTACGATAGCAAATTTAGTCTCTTGAGCTTCTAGTCATGAAATCTATGCATCCTACCCAATCACCTTTTATAGCTACTGTTTACGGGCCTCCTGGGACATATACAGCATTCCTCACTGAGTTCCCTGGATTCATATGGGACCTTGTAGTCATAGCAGATAACTGGAAGTTTTCCGACTAGCTTGTAAAGACAGTACCGTGCAGTATTGAAGAGCCCTCACTGCTGCTCGATCATCCTATTTTTCCAACTTAATTGTGGAAAATAAGAACAATCCAAAATGTATTTTTGATACTGTCGCAAAGCTAACTAAAAAGCAGCATTCTCCAAGAGAGGATGACTTTCACTTCAGCAGTAATACATTCATGAACTTATTTGAGGAAAAGATCATGATCATTAGAAAGCAAATTTCAGACTCCTCTTTAAATCTGCGTATTCCTCCAAAGCTCAGTTGTCCTGAGTCTGCACAACTCTGCCAGCACCTAGGATCAAGGGAGACACTCAAGTGTTTTAGTACTGTATATCTTGACACAATGATGAAAATAATCGTGGCCTCTAAACCTTCAAGCTGCATACTGGACCCTATTCCAACTAAACTACTGAAAGAGCTGCTTCCTGTGCTTGGCCCTCCTATGTTGAACATAATACATGGCTCTCTATCCACCAGATGTGTACCAAACTCACTAACATTGGCAGTAATAAAGCCTCTCTTGAAAAAGCCAAATCTTGACCAAGAAAATATAAAAAAACTATTGGCCTATATCGAATCTTCCATTCCTCTCAAAATTTTTAGAAAAAGCTGTTGCGCAGCAACTCACTGCCTTCCTGAAGACAAACAATGTATACGAAATGCTTCAGTCTGGTTTTAGACCCCATCATAGCACTGAGACTGCACTTGTGAAGGTGGTAAATTACCTTTTAATGGCATCAGACCGAGGCTCTGCAGCTGTCCTCGTGCTCCTAGACCTTAGTGCTGCTTTTGATACCATCGATCACCACATTCTTTTGGAGAGATTGGAAACCCAAATTGGTCTATACGGACAAGTTCTGGCCTGGTTTAGATCTTATCTGTCGGAAAGATATCAATTTGTCTCTGTGAATGGTTTATCCTGTAAATCAACTGTAAATGTCAGTGTTCCTCAAGGTTCCGTTTTAGGACCACTATTGTTTTCACTATATATTTTACCTATTGGGGATGTCATTTAAAAACATGTTAACTTTCACTGCTATGCGGATGACAAGGATGACACACATACATTTCAATGAAACATGGTGAAGCCCCAAAATTGCCCTCCCTAGAAGCCTGTGTTTCAGACATAAGGAAGTGGATGGCTGCAAACTTTCTACTTTTAAACTCAGACAAAACAGAGATGCTTGTTCTATGTCCCAAGAAATAAAGAGATCTTCTGTTGAATCTGACAAATAATCTTGATGGTTGTACAGTCGTCTCAAATAAAACTGTGAAGGACCTTGCCGTTACTCTGGACCCTGATCTCTCTGTTGACACACATATCAAGACTGTTTCAAGGACAGCTTTTTTCCATCTCCGTAACATTGCAAAAATCAGAAACTTTCTGTCCAAAAATGATGCAGACAAATGAATCCATGCTTTTGATACTTCTAGGTTAGACTACTGCAATGCTCTACTTTCTGGCTACCCGGATAAAGCACTAAATAAACTTCAGTTAGTGCTAAATACGGCTGCTAGAATCCTGACTAGATCAAAAAAATGTATCATATTAATCCAGTGCTAGCCTCTCTACACTGGCTTCCTGTTAAGGGCTGATTTCAAGGTTTACTGCTAACCTACAAAGCATTACATGGGCTTGCTCCTACCTATCTTTCTGATTTGGTCCTGCCGTACATACCTACACGTACGCTACAGTCACAAGACGCAGGCAACCTAATTGTCCCTAGAATTTCTAAGCAAACAGCTTTCAGGGCTTTCTCCTACAGAGCTCAATTTTTATGGAATGGTCTGCCTACCCATGTGAGAGACGCAGACTCGGTCTCAAACTTTAAGTCTTTACTGAAGACTCATCTCTTCAGTGGTTCATATGATTGAGTGTAGTCTGGCCTAGGAGTGTGAAGGTGAACGGAAAGGCTCTGGAGCAACAAGCCGCCCTTGCTGGCTCTGCCTGGCCGGTTCCCCTCTCTCCTCTGGGATTCTCTGCCTCTAACCCTATTACAGGGGCTGAGTCACTGGCTTACTGGTGCTCTTCCATGCCGTCCCTAAGAAGGGTGCATCGCATGAGTGGGTTGAGTCGCTGACGTGGTCTTCCTGTCTGGGTTGGCGCCCCCCCTTTTGCCGTGGCAGAGATCTTTGTGGGCTATACTCGGCAGTCTCTCAGTATGGTAAGTTGGTGGTTGAAGGTATCCCTCTAGTGTTGTGGGGGCTGTGCTTTGGCAAAGTGGGTGAGGTTATATCCTGCCTGTTTGGCCCTGTCCGTTATCGGATGGGGCCACAGTGTCTCCTGATCCCTGCTGTCTCAGCCTCCAGTATTTATGCTGCAGTAGTTTGTGTCGGGGGGCTAGTGTCAGTCTGTTATATCTGGAGTACTTCTCCTGTCTTATCCGGTGTCCTGTGTGAATTTAAGTATGCTCTCTCTAATACTTTCTTTCTCTCTTTCTCTCTCTCGGAGGACCTGAGCCCTAGGACCATGCCTCAGGACTACCTGGCATGATGACACCTTGCTGTCCCAAGTCCACCTGGCCGTGCTGCTGCTCCAGTTTCAACTGTTCTGCTTGCGGCTATGGAACCCTGACCTGTTCACCGGACGTGCTACCTGTCCCAGACCTGCTGTTTTTAGCTCTTAGAGACAGCGAGTGGTAGAGACACTCTCAATGATTGGCTATGAAAAACCAACTGATATTTACTCCTGAGGTGCTGACTTGTTGCACCCTCGACAACTACTGTGATTATTATTATTTGACCATGCTGGTCATTTATGAACATTTGAACATCTTGGCCATGTTCTGTTATAATCTCCACCCGGCACAGCCAGAAGAAGACCTGCCACCCCTCATAGCCTGGTTCCTCTCTAGGTTTCTTCCTAGGTTTTGGCCTTTCTAGGGAGTTTTTCCTAGCCACCGTGCTTCTACACCTGCATTGCTTGCTGTTTGGGGTTTTAGCCTGGGTTTCTGTACAGCACTTTAATATATCAGCTGATGTAAGAAGGGCTATATAAGTACATTTTATTTTATTTGATCTGAGCGCCGTGTCTCCCGCTCGCTTAGCGTAGTGATGATTGCCGAGCGGCTCCCTATTTTGCTGCTCATTGGACCCTATGATCACTCGGCGACACAGCTGACGCCTACTGGACTGTTCATTAACACTGTACTTCATTTAGTTTATCTGTCGGCCCCAGCTTCGAACTCAGGCCCTGTGTGTAGCTAACTGACCCTCTTTACCCATTCATCGCCATTTACCCGTTGTTGTTGTCTTAGCTGTTCACCCGTTGTTGTCTTAGCCCTCCCAATCAACACCTGTGACTGCTTTTATGCATTTTTTGTCAAGATAGAACTGCTAAAGGGGGTGGAGTTGCAATCTACTGTAGAGATGGCCTGCAGAGTTCTATCCTACTTTCCAGGTCTATGCCCAAACAGTTTGAGCTTCTACTTCTAAAAATACTTCTCTCCAGAACTAAGTCCCTCACTGTTGTCACTTGATAGAGACCACCCTCAGCTCCCAGCTGTGCCCTGGACACCATATGTGAATTGATTGCCCCCATCTATCGTCAGAGTTTGTACAGTTAGGTGACCTAAACTGGAATATGCTTAACACCCTGGCTGTACTACAATCTAAGCTAGATGCCCTCTGTCTCACACAAATTATCAAGGAACCTACCAGGTACAACCCTAATCCGTAACCATGAGCACTCTCTTAGAAATCATCCTGACCAACTTGCCCTCTAAATACACTTCTGCTGCTTCATTGCCTGCGTCTGCTATGGGTCAAACGACCACCCCTCATCACAGTCAAACGCTCTCTTAAACAGTTCTGCGAGAAGGCCTTTCTAAACGACCTGGTATCATGGAAGGATACTGACCTCATCCCGTCAGTAGAGGATGACTGCTTGTTCTTCAAAAGTGCCTTCCTCACCATCTTAAATAAGCATGCCCCATTCAAAACATGTTGAACTAAGAACAGATATAGCCCTTGGTTCACTCCAGACTTGACTGCCCTTGACCAGCACAAAAACACCCTGTGGCACACTGCACTAGCTTCAAATAGTCCCCACAATATGCAACTTTTCAGGGAAGTCAGGAACCAATATACACAGTCAGATAGGAAAGCAAAGGCTAGCTTTTTCAAACAGAAATTTTCGTCCTACAGCACTAATTCTAAAAAGGTTTGGGACACTGTAAAGTCCATGGAGAATAAGAGGACTTCCTCTCAGCTGCCCACTGCACTGAGGCTAGGAAACACTGTCACCACCGATAAATTCACAATAAGCGAGAATTTCAACGGCTGGCCATGCTTTCCACCTGGCTACCCCAACCCCAGCCAACAGCTCTGACCCCCCCGCAGCCACTGGCCCAAGACCCCCCCCCCCGCGCTTCTCCTTCACCCAAATCCAGACAGCTGATGTCCTGAAAGACCTGCAGAATCTGGATCCCTACAAATCTGCTGGGCTAGACAATCTGGACCCTCTCTTCCTAAAAGTATCCGCTGCCATTGTCGCAACCCCTATTGCTAGTCTGTTCAACCTCTCTTTCATATCATCTGATATTTCTGAAGACTGGAAAGTGGCCGCGTCATCCCTCTCTTCAAAGGGGGAGACACTCTAGACCCAAACTCTTACAAACCTATATCCACCCTGCCCTTCTTTTCTAAAGTCTTCGAAAGGCAAGTGAAAAAACAGATCACCGACCCTCTGGAATCCCTCCGTACCTTCTTCGCTATGCAGTCCGGTTTCCGAGCTGGTCACGGGTGCACCTCAGACACTCTCAAGGTCCTAAACGATATCATAACCACCATCGATAAAAAACAGTACTGTGCAGCTGTCTTCATCGACCTGGCCAAGGCATTCGACTCTGTCAATCACTGCATTCTTATCGACAGACTCAACAGCCTTGGTTTCTCTAATGACTGCCTCGCCTAGTTCACCAACTACTTCTCAGATAGAGTTCAGTGTGGCAAATCGGAGGGCCTGTTGTCCAGACCTCTGGCGGTCTCTATGGGGGTGCCTTCCCTTGGTTCAACTCTCGGGCCAACTCTTTTCTCTGTATATATAAATGATGTCGCTCTTGCGCCGGGTGATCCTTTAATCCACCTATACTCTGACAACACCATTCTGTATACATCTGGCGCTTCTTTAGACACTGTGAGACAATGTGCTTTAGACACTGTGAGACAATGAGCTTCAATGCCATACAACACTCCTTCCGTGGACTCCAACTGGTCTTAAACGCTAGTAAAACTAAATGCATGCTCTTCAACTGATCGCTACCCGCACCCGCCTGCCGGCCTAGTACCACTACTCTGGACAGTCCTGACTTAGACTATGTGGACAACTATAAATACCTAGGTGTCTGGCTAGACTGTAAATTCTCCTGTAAACCTCGTTGGCTGGTCCTCGCTACATATTCGTCGCCAACCCCTGGCTCCAGGTCATCTATAAGTCTTTGCTAGGTAAAGCTCCGCCATATCTCAGCCCACTGGTCATAATTAACACCCACCCGTAGCACGCGCTCCAGCAGGTATATATTTCACTGGTCATCCCCAAAGCCAACACCTCCTTTGGCCGCCATTCCTTCCAATTCTCTGCTGCCAATGACTGGAACAAATTGGAAAAATCACTGAAGTTGGAGACTTATATCTCCCTCATTAACTTTAAGCATCAGCTGTAAGAGCAGGTTACCGATCGCTGCAGCTGTACACAGCCCATTTCTGCTCTTTTGCACACCAGTATTTCTACTTGCACATCCTCATCTGCACATCTATCACTCCAGTGTTAATTGCTAAATTGTGGCCTATTTATTGCCTTGCCTCCTTACTTCATTTGCACACACTGTATACAGATTTTATTTTGTTTATCCCATGTGTAACTCTGTGTTGTTGTTTATGTCGCACCACTTTGCTTTATCTTGGCCAGGTTGCAGTTGTAAATGAGAACTTATTCTCAACTGGCCTACCTGGTTAAATAAAGGTGAAATAAAATAAATCAAATACTACTACTTCAAAATATTCAATTTGATCCAGTTTGCCACATCAGGAAAATAATCCTGCAGCAACAGGAAATGTGAATTACTTTGTGGATTATAATTAATTCACATATTTGTAGGGGTTGATCCATTTTTTAAGTGGAAATTGACACGTTAACATTTTGGAAATTACAGACTTCAGAAGCCTTTTTAAACCTCAAATACACTACACATTTTACATTTCCTGTTTAGCAGGAAAGTTATCCTGGAACAGGTTGATCAAATTAAGATCCTACATCTGTATTGGCTATGGCATAATAGTTCCAATTGAAGTCATGGAAACACAGGGAATGGTGACACAGCAGAATGACAGTCTGCTGAATGAGTAGTCTGCAGAAACATGAGTCTAACCATCAGATACTCAAAGATGTGTGTTTCCATGTCTGCTCCTGTTCTTCAGTAGCCTCATCCTGGCCTCTCTCTTTAGTCTCCCTGGCACACATGTACAGATAGTATATACAATCAATGTTTACTTCCTGTATGACATATGCATCTATACTCAGAACTAGAGACAGTATATTGATTAGATATGCATCTATACTCTAAACTAGAGATAGTATATTGATTACATTGATATACATCTATAATCAGAAGCGGGTGCTCTCTTGTTTCAGCAGGCGGATGTTGGTGAAAGATCTGCCGCTTCTGTGGTGATACCCATATCCCTGGTGCTGATCCTCCAGTCACCGCTGGCTGATACCACCAGACGACACACTGCTACTGTGGCTAGAGACGCTCGAGCCGCGGTCCTCAAACACACTCACCTCGATCTGAAGGACAGGGATTAAGGAGTATGAGAGAGAGAGAGAGAGAGAGAGAGAGAGAGAGAGAGAGAGAGAGAGAGAGAGAGAGAGAGAGAGAGAGAGAGAGAGAGAGAGAGAGAGAGAGAGAGAGAGAGAGAGAGAGAGAGAGAGAGAGAGATGGTGTGGGACACTGGGTACTACGTGTCAGATGGTGTCAATTGGTACAGTCACGCAAAAATGCACATAGACACACACACACACACATACACAATACTTTGCACTGTGTAAAAAAGTGATTATTGTGTAGGTAATAGCTTGGCCTTCTGTTATCCCTCTGTGTTTCTCATTCTCTCAGGAGAGAGAGGGACAATCCAGCCAGGCCAGTGTGATGATCCACTGGACACATCACTGTGTACCAAATGGCACCTATTCACTATATAGCCCCATGGACCCTGGCCAAAAGTAGTGCACTATATTGTGAATATGGAATAGTACCCATTATCTTTATCCCTGCCTTTCCCTGTAGAGTGACAGAGGAGAGAGCAGATCCAGGGGGAGTGACAGAGGGAACAACAGCGCCAGGGGGAGTGACAGATGAGAC
>NC_060180.1:3494694-3567194 GCF_021184085.1 Oncorhynchus gorbuscha | reverse complement strand
AAACAACTTACAGTGTCTGACAGTTCACACTTCATCTGGATAGTCCACCTGTAGATGCTGTACAGACTATCAGTAACATTTCAACTAACTGTCGACTAACCCTAACTTTAACCCTTATCCTAACCCTTACTCTAAACCCAACCTTAACCCTTACACTAAACCCAACCTTAACCCTTATCCTAACCCTTACTCTAAACCCAACCTTAACCCTTACTCTAAACCCTAACTTTAACCCGTATCCTAACCCTTACTCTAAACCCAACCTTAACCCTTACTCTAAACCCAACCTTAACCCTTACTCTAAACCCAACCTTAACCCTTACTCTAAACCCAACCTTAACCCTTACTCTAAACCCAACCTTAACCCTTACTCTAAACCCTTACTTTAACCATTATCCTAACCCTTACTCTAAAACCAACCTTAACCGTTACTCTAAACCCAACCTTAACCCTTACTCTAAACCCAACCTTAACCCTTACTCTAAACCCAACCTTAACCCTTACTCTAAACCCTTACTTTAACCCTTATCCTAACCCTTACTCTAAACCCAACCTTAACCCTTATCCTAACCCTTACTCTAAACCCAACCTTAACCCTTACTCTAAACCCTTACTTTAACCCTTATCCTAACCCTTACTCTAAAACCAACCTTAACCCTTACTCTAAACCCACCTTAAACCTTACTCTCAACCCAACCTTAAACCTTGATCTAAACCCAACCTTAACCCTTATCCTAACCCTTACTCTAAACCCAACCTTAACCCTTACTCTAAACCCTTACTTTAACCCTTATCCTAACCCTTACTCTAAACCCAACCTTAACCCTTACTCTAAACCCTAACTTTAACCCTTATCCTAACCCTTACGCTAAACCCAACCTTAACCCTTACTCTAAACCCAACCTTAACACTTACTCTAAACCCAACCTTAACCCTTACTCTAAACCCAACCTTAACCCTTACTCTAAACCCAACCTTAACCCTTACTCTAAACCCAACCTTAACCCTTACTCTAAACCCTTACTTTAACCCTTATCCTAACCCTTACTCTAAAACCAACCTTAACCCTTACTCTAAACCCAACCTTAACCCTTACTCTAAACCCAACCTTAACCCTTACTCTAAACCCAACCTTAACCCTTACTCTAAACCCTTACTTTAACACTTATCCTAACCCTTACTCTAAACCCAACCTTAACCCTTATCCTAACCCTTACTCTAAACCCAACCTTAACCCTTACTCTAAACCCTTACTTTAACCCTTATCCTAACCCTTACTCTAAAACCAACCTTAACCCTTACTCTAAACCCAACCTTAACCCTTACTCTAAACCCAACCTTAACCCTTACTCTAAACCCAACCTTAACCCTTACTCTAAACCCTTACTTTACCCCTTATCCTAACCCTTACTCTAAACCCAACCTTAACCCTTATCCTAACCCTTACTCTAAACCCAACCTTAACCTTTATCCTAACCCTTACTCTAAACCCAACCTTAACCCTTACTCTAAACCCAACCTTAACCCTTACTCTAAACCCAACCTTAACCCTTACTCTAAACCCTTACTTTAACCCTTATCCTAACCCTTACTCTAAACCCAACCTTAACCCTTACTCTAAACCCAACCTTAACCCTTACTCTAAACCCAACCTTAATCCTTACTCTAAACCCAACCTTAATCCTTACTCTAAATCCAACCTTAACCCTTACTCTAAACCCAACCTTAAACCTTACTCTAAACCCAACCTTAACCCTTATTCTAACCCTTACTCTAAACCCAACCTTAACCCTTACTCTAAACCGTTACTTTAACCCTTATCCTAACTCTTACTCTAAACCCAACCTTATCCCTTATCCTAACCCTTACTCTAAACCTAACCTTAACCCTTACTCTAAACCCAACCTTAATCCTTACTCTAAACCCAACCTTAAACCTTACTCTAAACCCAACCTTAAACCTTACTCTAAACCCAACCTTAACCCTTATTCTAACCCTTATTCTAAACCCAACCTTAACCCTTACTCTAAACCGTTACTTTAACCCTTATCCTAACTCTTACTCTAAACCCAACCTTAACCCTTATCCTAACCCTTACTCTAAACCTAACCTTAACCCTTACTCTAAACCCTTACTTTAACCCTTATCCTAACCCTTACTCTAAACCCAACCTTAACCCTTACTCTAAACCCAACCTTAACCCTTACTCTAAACCCAACCTTAACCCTTACTCTAAACCCAACCTTAAACCTTACTCTAAACCCAACCTTAAACCTTACTCTAAACCCAACCTTAACCCTTATTCTAACCCTTATTCTAAACCCAACCTTAACCCTTACTCTAAACCCTTACTTTAACCCTTATCCTAACTCTTACTCTAAACCCAACCTTAACCCTTATCCTAACCCTTACTCTAAACCCAACCTTAACTCTTACTCTAAACCCAACCTTAACCCTTACTCTAAACCTTTACTTTAACCCTTATCCTAACCCTTACTCTAAACCCAACCTTAACCCTTACTCTAAATCCAACCTTAACCCTTACTCTAAACCCTTACTTTAACCCTTACTCTAAACCCAAACTTAACCCTTACTCTAAATCCAACCCTAACCCTTACTCTAAACCCAACCTTAACCCTTACTCTAAACCCTTACTTTAACCCTTATCCTAACCCTTACTCTAAACCCAACCGCAACCCTTATCCTAACCCTTACTCTAAACCCAAACTTAACCCTTAGTCTAAACCTAACCTTAACCCTTATCCTAACCATTACTCTAACCTAACCTTAACCCTAACCTTAGCAAGCAGGTGCTTATTGATAGTATGACCATCTGTAAAGCAGATGGACAATCCAGACTATCCAAATAAAGTGTGACGAGAGTTGTACTGTCACTGGTTTAAAAACACTGCTATGATTCTGTACATTAGTTACACTTGTGAACTCGGAATTGGACATGTGGAGAAGAAATAGTCTGGAGGTGTCTGTTTTACTGAGAGAACTAACAGAACTGTAAGCTCACTCTCAAAGCTATCTGTTTCTGAAACAATCTTTCTCCTGTCCCCCTCTCTATCCATCTTCTCACTCATCACCTCTTCCTCTCTTCACTCTCCCTCTCTCTTTAAACTTGCCTCTCTACCTGCTTCCCTCCCTCTGTCTCTGTACGTGACATGACATCCCTATACTCCCCCTATACCCCACCTCCCTATGTCTTCTCCCCCTATACCCCACCTCCCTATGTCCTCTCCCCCTATGCCCCACCTCCCTATGTCCTCTCCCCTCTATGCCCCACCTCCCTATGTCCTCTCCCCCACCCCCCTCCTCCCGTATACCCCACCACCCTATGTCCCCTCCCCCTCCCTCCTCCCCTATAACCCACCTCCCTATGTCCTCTCCCCCATCCCCTATACCCCACCACCCTATGTCCTCTCCCCCTATACCCCACCTCCCAATGTCCTCTCCCCCTATACCCCACCTCCCAATGTCCTCTCCCCCTCCCCTATACCCCACCTCCCTATGTCCTCTCCCCCATCCCCCTCCTCTATACCCCACCTCCCTATGTCCTCTCCCCCCTATGCCCCACCTCCCTATGTCCTCTCCCCCCTATGCCCCACCTCCCTATGTCCTCTCCCCCACCCCCCTCCTCCCGTATACCCCACCACCCTATGTCCCCTCCCCCTCCCTCCTCCCCTATACCCCACCTCCCTATGTCCTCTCCCCCATCCCCTATACCCCACCTCCCAATGTCCTCTCCCCCCCTCCCCTATACCCCACCTCCCTATGTCCTCTCCTCCCCATCCCACCTATGTCCCTCCCCCATCCCCCTCCCTATACCCCACCTCCCTATGTCCTCTCCCCCCCATCCCCCTCCCTCCTCCCCTATACCCCACCTCCCTATGTCCTCCCCTATACCCCACCACCCACCCCCTCCCTCCTCCCCTATACCCCACCTCCCTATGTCCTCTCCACCACCCCCCTCCCCCCTCCCTCCTCCCCTATACCTCACCTCCCTATGTCCTCTCCCCCATCTCCCCCTCCCTCTTCCCCTATACCTCACCTCCCTATGTCCTCTCCACCATCCCCCTCCCTCCTCCCCTATACCTCACCTCCCTATGTCCCCTCCCCCTCCCTCCTCCCCTATATTCCACCACCCTATGTCCCCTCCCCCTCCCTCCTCCCCTATATTCCCCTCCCCTCCCCCTATTTCCCACCTCCCTATATTCTCCCCCTCCCCTATACCCCACTTCCCTATATCCTCTTCCTCCTCCCATAGAATCCCACCTCCCTATGTCCCCTCCCCTATACGCCATCTCCCGATTTCCCCTCCCCCCGCCCTTATACCCCACCTCTCTATGTCCCCACCCCTATACGCCACCTCCCAATGTCCCCTCAACCCCTCCCTTATACCCCACCTACCTATGTCCCCTGTCCCCTCCCCTATACACCACCTCCCGATGTCCCCTCCACCCTCCCTTATACCCCACCTACCTATGTCCCCTGTCCTCTCCCCTATACCCCACCTCCCAATGTCCCCTCCCCCTCCCTTATACCCCACCTACCTATCTCCCCTGTCCCCTCCCCTATACCCCACCTCCCGTTGTCCCTCTCCCCTCCCTTATACCCCACCTACCTATCTCCCCTGTCACCTCCCCTATATGCCACCTCCCAATGTCCCCTCCCCTCCCTTATACCCCACCTACCTATGTCCCCTGTCTCCTCCCCTATACCCCACCTCCCGATGTCCCCTCCCCCTCCCTTATACCTCACCTACCTATCTCCCGTCCCCTCCCCTATACCCCACCTCCCCATGTCCCCTCCCTTATGCCCCACCTCCCTATGCCCCCTCCCCCTCCCTTATACCCCACCTCCCCATTTCCCCTCCCCTATACCCCACCTCTCTATGTCCCCTCCCCTATTCCCCACCTCCCTATGTCCCCTCCCCCTCCCCTATACCCCACCTCCCTATGTCCTTTCCCCTCCCCCTCCTCTATACCCAACCTCCCTATGTCCCCTCTCCCCTCCCCTCTCATCTCTTGGACATGAGATGTGTCACACAGGTGTGTGTGTGTGTGTGTGTGCTCACCCTGCTGTCCAGCTCAGAGGGGAACTTAGTCTGGAAGCGACAGGTAGTCCCTTGGCTGTAGTCTCTCTGGATGAAAACCTTGGTGGCTACAGACACACTGTGTCTCAACTCCTGTAGGTTATGGAACTATGGAGAGAGAGAGACAGAGAGAGGGGAGAGACGGGAGAGAGAGATACAAGGGGGAGGGAGAAAGGGGGAGCGAGAGAGAGAGACGGGAGAGAGAGACAGAGAGGGGGAGGGAGAGAGACATAGAAGGGGAGAGAGAGGCAGAGAGAGGGAGAGAGAGAGACATAGGGAGACAGAGAGAGACAGAGAGGGGGAGAGAGAGGGGGAGAAGGACAGAGAGACAGAGAGGGGGAGAGAGGGGGAGAAGGACAGAGAGACAGAGAGAGACAGAGAGGGGGAGAGAGAGGAGGAGAAGGACAGAGAGAGACAGAGAGACGGGAGAGAGAGACAGAGAGGGGGAGGGAGAGAGACATAGAAGGGGAGAGAGAGGCAGAGAGAGGGAGAGAGAGAGACATAGGGAGACAGAGAGAGACAGAGAGGGGGAGAGAGAGGGGGAGAAGGACAGAGAGACAGAGAGGGGGAGAGAGAGGGGGAGAAGGACAGAGAGACAGAGAGAGACAGAGAGGGGGAGAGAGAGGGGGAGGAGAGACAGAGAGAGACAGAGAGGGGGAGAAGGACAGAGAGAGACAGAGAGGGGGAGAGAGAGGGGGAGAAGGACAGAGAGAGACAGAGAGGGGGAGTGTGAAATAAAGAGGGGTAAGGGAGAGAGGGAGAAGGAGAACATCGAGACAATGCAGTACAGTCCCCTTAATGTCTCTCTCAGTGGCTGCAATCGCCTCTCCCTCCATCCCCCCAATCCGTCTCTCCCTCCATCCCTCTCCCCCTCAATCTCTCTGCCATCCCTCTCTCCCTCAGTGGCTCTAAATATAAGTTTGACTAACACTAACATGCCTCTCCCTTCATCCCTCTCAAAGCTGCATTTGTAGAACAGTAAGCAGGCCACTACTCATGAATTTATCATCTCTGCATTATTTCAAGAGGAAAAGAGAATAGAGGGGGATGAGAGGAGGAGAGGGAGAGAGAGAAGAGAGGGATGAGAGGAGGAGAGAAATAAGAGGGGGATGAGAGGAGGAGAGGGAGAGAGAAGAAAAGAGGGATGAGGGGAAGAGAGGGAGAGAGAGAAGATGGGGATGAGAGGAGAGGGAGAGAGAGAGAAGAGGGGGATGAGAGGAAGAGAGAGAAGAGAGGTAGGCTCTGACAGCCCTCAGTCAGTTCCGTGAGATTAGTATTTCTTTCTCAAGCTCAGGTTTTTCTTCCTTCAATCTTTTTTTCTTCTCCATCCTTCTGTTGCTTGTTTACCACAACAAGCGTTCTTCTTTTCATTGTGAATGAAGAGGTAGATACAGGAATTTGAATTGCATCAAATACTGATGATAGATGATAGGAATCTGTCTACCTTTCCAATTGATTTATTTTCATTTTAAAGCAGCATTTAAAGCAGCAGCTACTCTTCCTGGGGTCCACACAACACATGAAACATGACATAATACAGATCATTTAAAAAAAAGAACAGATCGAGGATAGAACTACATCCATTTAAAAAAACACCCATAGCCTACATATTAATACACACATAACAGGGGAGAGGCGTTGTGCCGTGAGGTGTTGCTTTATCTGTTTTTTTAAACCAGGTTTGTTGTTCATTTGAGCAATATGAGATGGAAGGGAGGTCCATTCAATTATGGCTCTATAAAATACTGTACGCTTTCTTGAATTTGTTCTGAATATACATCTTGAATTTGTTCTGGATATACACCTTGAATTTGTTCTGGGTATACACCTGGAATTTGTTCTGGATATACACCTTGAATTTCTTCTGAATATACACCTTGAATTTGTTCTGAATATACATCTTGAATTTCTTCTGGATATACACTTTAAATTTGTTCTGGGTATACACCTTGAATTTGTTCTGGATATACACCTGGAATTTGTTCTGGATATACACCTTGAATTTCTTCTGAATATACACCTTGAACACCTTGAATTTGTTCTGGGTATACACCTGGAATTTGTTCTGGGTATACACCTGGAATTTGTTCTGGATATACACCTTGAATTTCTTCTGAATATACACCTTGAATTTGTTCTGAATATACATCTTGAATTTCTTCTGGATATACACCTTGAATTTGTTCTGGGTATACACCTTGAATTTGTTCTGGATATACACCTGGAATTTGTTCTGGATATACACCTTGAATTTGTTCTGGATATACACCTGGAATTTGTTCTGGATATACACCTGGAATTTGTTCAGGGTATACACCTGGAATTTGTTCTGAATATACATCTTGAATTTCTTCTGAATATACACCTTGAATTTGTTCTGGATATACACCTTGAATTTGTTCTGGGTATACACCTGGAATTTGTTCTGGGTATACACCTTGAATTTGTTCTGGGTATACACCTGGAATTTGTTCTGGATATACACCTTGAATTTGTTCTGGATATACACCTTGAATTTGTTCTGGGTATACACCTTGAATTTGTTCTGGATATACACCTGGAATTTGTTCTGGATATACACCTTGAATTTGTTCTGGATATACACCTGGAATTTGTTCTGGATATACATCTTGAATTTGTTCTGGATATACACCTTGAATTTGTTCTGGATATACACCTTGAATTTGTTCTGGATATACACCTTGAATTTGTTCTGGATATACAACTTGAATTTGTTCTGGATATACATCTTGAATTTGTTCTGGATATACATCTTGAATTTGTTCTGGATATACACCTTGAATTTGTTCTGGATATACACCTGGAATTTGTTCTGGATATACATCTTGAATTTGTTCTGGATATACACCTTGAATTTGTTCTGGATATACATCTTGAATTTGTTCTGGATATACACCTTGAATTTGTTCTGGATATACACCTGGAATTTGTTCTGGATATACATCTTGAATTTGTTCTGGATATACACCTGGAATTTGTTCTGGATATACATCTTGAATTTGTTCTGGATATACACCTGGAATTTGTTCTGGATATACACCTGAGCTGGTAGCCATCTGGTTGTCATCGTGTTAGATATAGATTGTCACAAGCCTGGGACATTCCGCGGTTCCAGCTACAAGGTCTAACCGCGTCACGGGCAGCGTTCAAGCCCTCAAGGAAACCCCGCTAGCTTGCTAAACAGCTAACCGTGGCAGTTATGCTAGCTGCTACGCCAAGCAGCTCATCAAACCCTCGGTCAGTAGGATCCCTGGACAGATTGCAGCGGTCTCAGCAGCGGATTACCAAACGTGTTGAGGGATCCAAACTTAAAAGGTAGCTAGCTAGTAACCAACACTTTTTCAGAAACGTTCCAAACTTTCCAAAACAACAAACCGAGTTCTCCCTCATTCCGCGTTCATAAAAAAAGCATTAATTCATTCATCATGAATACAGAATAAAGTTCTGAAGATCTCATTGGCTTAGATTTTTTCCTTAGCCAATCAGCAGCTAAAGACAAACACGTCTAATAGAAGTTACATCACATCATGCACAAAGCTTGTCTTTTTAAAACAGGTTACACGGAAACAACCAAAACGCAGACTAGTTACAAAACAACCCCCCCCCCCAACACACACTTGAACAAACAAACTCCCCCACACACACAAACACATGCCCATTTTCTGAAGAATTGCATTATGGGCCCCAAAAACACGGAAATGGGCCCTAGTGTCCACTGCTTGTATAGATTATGGGCCCTAGTGTCCACTGCTTGTATACATTATGGCCCTAGTGTCCACTGCTTGTATACATTATGGCCCTAGTGTCCACTGCTTGTATACATTATGGACCCTAGTGTCCACTGCTTGTATACATTATGGGCCCTAGTGTCCACTGCTTGTATACATTATGGGCCCTAGTGTCCACTGCTTGTATACATTATGGGCCCTAGGGTCCACTGCTTGTATACATTATGGGCCCTAGGGTCCACTGCTTGTATACATTATGGGCCTAGTGTCCACTGCTTGTATACTTCTTATTTTGGCAAATGTTGTATGACATCCTTGACCTTTAACCATTCCAAGTTCTATCTATACTATGACCAATAAATATACTACATACTTACATTTACATCACAAAAAGTAGGATTAATGCAGTTAGTATGAGTATTCGAACATACAGTACCATAGGACAGTCACCCCATCAGACAGTGACATCAGACAACCAGGACAGTCACCCCATCAGACAACCAGGACAGTCACCCCATCAGACAGTGACATCAGACAACCAGGACAGTCACCCCATCAGACAACCAGGACAGTCACCCCATCAGACAGTGACATCAGACAACCAGGACAGTCACCCCATCAGACAGTGACATCAGACAACCAGGACAGTCACCCCATCAGACAACCAGCACAGTCACCCCATCAGACAACCAGGACAGTCACCCCGTCAGACAACCAGGAAAGTCACCCCATCAGACAGCGACAGGCAAACAGTCAGAGCACATCCCTGCTGGCATTACAACTTGCTAAAAATAACACAGCCTCACACACCCGCAGACACACCCGCAGACACACCCGCAGACACACCCGCAGACACACCCGCAGACACACACACACACACACACACACACACACACACACACACACACACACACACACACACACACACACACACACACACACACACACACACACACACACACACACACACACACACACACACACACACACACACACACACACACACACAGTTAGTTAGTTAGAGGAATTTGTTTGTGAACGGTGTGTGTTTGTGTGTGAGTTGTTGATGCTGTTCGTTAGAGGACACAGCATCACAGCACATCCAGGCTAGGGAATATAGGCAGCTGGAATCCTGCTGAAATCCTGTTCAGATGATTTAGAAATGTGTGTTGAAATCTAACCCAGAATCTCATTTAGAACTCAGCCAGCTCTGCATAGCAATGTATTAACATTTCCAGAGTATGCATAATATAATGAGAAATATGACCACATACACACACGCGCACACACATACAAACACACCCACACACACAGACACATCTTTGCCTCTGTCCATTTCCAGAGTATACATAATATAATGGAAAATGTGACCACACACACACACACACACACACACACACACACACACACACACACACACACACACACACACACACACACACACACACACACACACACACACACACACACACACACACACACACACACACACACACACACACACACACACACACACACACACACACATCTTTGCCTCTGTCCATGGTGCTGATCATTATATGGTGGAGTGACCTCCAGCTGCGTGTACCCATCCGACCAACCAAGTTGGAGTCATGGAGGGACACAGACATACGTTCAAGAAATGTAGCCTTGATCAAGATTCATACATTGATATGCACCTTGGATAACGGAATTGACAGTCACTCTTTCTTTGACATTCGGAACATACAGTGGTCTATCGGTGAAAGAAAAAGAGCGACTGTCTTTATATTTGGCCGATAGGTAAAATATTATGCAGTTTGCTGCCAGCTGCCTTCTTGTTGTTGATCCCCGTTTCCGCCGTGTTAAAACGACCCTCCCGCCACCGAATGATACAGGGCACCAGGTGTTGGCTACTTCGTTGTTCATTCAAACAGCCCGTATCTCCTCGGTTGAATCAAAGGCACAGCAAGGATAAACTGCATATCGCTATCAGACGAACCAAATGAGACAAAATCAACCTTCCATTCCGTTTCTCTCACAATTAGAAAAAATATATACATTTCCATTCATTATTATCCACAAGAACGAAGAAGTTAAATTAGCCGAAATTGTTACCTCAGTCGACATGTTGCCATGAGACGGTGCAGGATCTGTCCCGTGCTGAAATCTTCTGCTCTTGGGACTGCGCGGCTCGAGCTTCGCGGGAGGGCGGGAACGCACTAGCGAGGCTCGAGCGTGTGTCGTGTATGTGTGTGTGTGTGTGTGAGTGAGTGAGTGAGTGAGTGAGTGAGTGAGTGAGTGAGTGAGTGAGTGAGTGAATAAGAGAGAGAGAGAATAAGAGAGAGAGAGAGAGAGAGAGAGAGAGAGAGAGAGAGAGAGAGAGAGAGAGAGAGAGAGAGAGAGAGAGAGAGAGAGAGAGAGAGAGAGAGAGAGATGATATGGGGTGAGTGGTTGGTAATTGGGTCATTACAAAACGTGGATAGTTTATAATTATACCAATGATGGAGAAGAAAGAGAATTTCTGAGATATGAAAGAGCAGACAGGAGTCTTCAAAGAAAGGATGCTGTGTAACAATATATCACTGATTCCTCTGTGTAAAAAACAGAGGTCATTTTTCTTTTACCCTTTGTGGTTTCCCACGTTTATTAATAATTCATAGGAAATGCCTGCTTTTCCATCCTTCTCTCCATCCTTCTCTCCATCAGCTGTAAACAACAACAACCATTATCTCCTGCTGTTTCCTTGATAACTCAGTCAAGCACAAAGACTGAGAGAGAAACTTGAGGCAACAATCATCAACAATCAACATTGCTGTGTTTGTGTTGAATTGGACTGATTTGCAAGTTCTCTCTGAAAAATATAGTTCCTTTAATCTGATTTCCATAAGGTTCCATTACTTTGTCCACATCTGAACATGCAAAAAACATTTAGATGATTTTCATTACATTTTGGGTTTTATATTTAAAACTTGTGTACACCTGTGGTGTTCCCTTTGACCAGTCATTAGAAATGAATGGGTGAGACTACAATTAGTGTATGAAATTGAGTTCAGGCACATGCCCATTCATCAGATGGACACACTTCCTCTCCCAGACCCCCACATGATAAGGTATGTAGATGGAGACAGAAAACACAAACTTAGCTTCCCCTTCTTAGCTTTCATGGCAACCCCCATGGGAACCTTTCCCCAATAGAATATTTCCCTGAGGGAACCCCGCCTGTTGGCATTCTCACAAACAATCACAACATTGTTTCAATAATATATAGAACTTTTCTTGCAGCTCTGGTATATAAAGCTTTTTTGAGGCATTGCTCACAATTCATTCTGTGGCAGCATAATGACCAAACTATATAGTGTATGTGAGGCTCTTGTGTAACGGCATTCGAGAGAAGAAGGTGAGGACCAAGGTGCAGCGTGGTACGTGTTCATCATTATTTTAATAGAACACTGAAAATACAAAAACAACAATGTGAACGAACGAAACCGAAACAGTTCTGTCTGGTACAGATACAAAACAGAAAACAACTACCCAAAACCAGGCTGTCTAAGTATGGTTCCCAATCAGAGACAACGATTGACAGCTGCCTCTGATTGGGAACCATACCAGGCCAAGCACATCGAAATACAAACATAGAATAAAACATAGAAGCACACCCCAACTCACCCCCTGACCATCCTAAAGCAGAGACATACAAAAGGAACTAAGGTCAGGATGTGACATCTTGATCATATCTTTAATCATGACACTGGTGAGGAGGAGAGAGTCCTTGTTAAACTTTGACACAAAGTGGTCTGTGATAAATAGCACAATATGTTTCATCTGAGTGTTTTTTATAGTCAAAATAATTCATACATTGTGCTTTTTGAAAACTCAAAATCGAGTTGTATGAGCTCAGGGCAATGAGGTCAACAAGCGATGAATAGCAAATAGAAGTTCAAAACTTGTAATGTTCACAAGAACTTAACTTGATAAAAAGATCTAACACAACATTAGGTGATAATATATGTATGATTGATTATGTTGACAGTATAACGTAGTCAAGCACAAACACTGAGGGAGAAACGTTAGTCAGCTATAATTTACATTTACAGTTTATTCCAACTGCTTACACACAAAATCTTTTCATGTCACACGATTTTTGAAACCTCTCACTCAAAGTGCAAAACTACACACCAAATATCCAAATCCATAAGCTATTTCTCAGCCTTTGACTCAGTTGTCAATTGCATAAAACACTTTTTTCAAAATACTACACACAATTCTCAACCTAAAACACAAAAATCTAACAGGAAGTGACTTCCTTTCCTTTTCCAAACACAACCAATCAAAATGCTACACTTATTCACCAGGTCACACACACACTCCTCACATGTGCAAACACTAATAGCTTAACTGATCACTAACCAATCACTGCTTTACTGTAGTATAGGCCTATAAATAGGTCAAAGGTCAGATGACCTGTTTTGAACAATGGATGCCAACAATGGACAGAGAGCAAGAGGAGTAGGAGGGAGAGGAAGAGGACGAGGGCAAAGAAGAGAAGGAAGGAGAGGCATCTCTAATGAGATTAGGGAAACATTTGTTGATTATGTGATCAACCACGGTCTGACCATGCGAGAGGCTGGACTGAGAGTCCAGCCCAATTTGAGTCGATTTACAGTGGCGTCCATAATTCGAACCTTCAGAAATGAGAACAGGTATGCAACTATCTAATGACTATTTTAGCATGACAGTAATGTACTGTAAAATACGTATGACTGCATAGTATTGCATAAACATTTGTAACTCTAAGCTATCCATTTACTGCACTGCATTGAATGAATGAGGTTGGTTATCATGCTGTACTACATTTTTTTGTACATTGTTTACAGTTCTTATGCTGAACACATACTGTGTTTGAATTCTGTACAGAATGGAAAGGCAAAGACATCATGGATGACGAGGACACTTGTTTACAGATGTACAAGAGACTGCAATTATAAATATGGTTTTGGCCAACAATGCAATTAGGATTCGAGAGATAAGAGAGCATATCTTGAATAATGACACCATATTTAACAATATCAATGCTGTAAGCCTGTCGACCATACAACGCATCCTCCGACGGCACAGAGTGCCATTTGAGAAAAACTCAGACAAAGTCAAGAATATGCTACATGACTTTGTAGAGGTATGTATGCAACACTACTTCCAGTACTTCAGACCATATTTACTCATCTGTATATCCTTTTGTCTCTTACAGAGAGTATTGGAGCTGGATGCACATGTAATTCGCTATTTATTAATCTATTTATGTGGATGAGGTTGGCTTCAACCTCACCAAAACCAGGCGCCGCAGAAGAAATGTAATAGGAAAGAGGGCAATTACCAATTTCTAAATCCCATAGAGGAATTCTTCTCAGCCTGGCGCTGGAAAGTGTATGATCGCCAACCCTATGCCCACATGCCGCTCCAGGCAATGGAGGACGCATGTGGGAACATAGAGGTTGCCTCTGTCCAAGGTTGGATACACCATGCTAGGAGATACTTCCCTCAATGTTTGGCAAGAGAAAACGTATCTTGTGATGTGGACGAAGTATTGTGGCCAGACCCAGGCCGGAGAAGAGATGAAGCGTAGCTTAGCACTGGTGATCCCCCCCCCCCCTACTAATTCCTGGACTGCCCCTCCGGGACCCCACACACATAATTGTGTTCTTTACTGTATTCTAAAGAAAATACTTTTGGTTTACATATGTTTACGGTTTTGTTGTATGCTACTGTATACAACAGTAATGTTTGGCCTAATAAATATTTTCTGTTTCTACATTACATTGGTGTTTACAGTGTACTTGTTACCCCGCTCAGCAGACGACTTTCACTGTAGAACATTGTATTTAAATGTAGATATAAGCCTATGAAAGACCAAAGAGCTTTAGATTTAGAACAACCGTGTTTACATGGTATATCCAAAAATGTACTATTATGAAAGCAGTGTTTGCCATTTGATGCAAATGCTTCATTCTGACATGTGTTCATGGCATTTTGAATGCAGTGTTACATGTTGAAGGAGATGTGAGGCATTTTGCATTTTGTGTGTGCAGTTTTGGGAATTGTGTGTAGAGTTTTGAAAAAAAGGTTTTGAAAACGTGTGTAAGCAGTTGGAAAAAACTGTAAACATTTATCATTAGAGTGTGAGTGCCAAACGGTACAGTAGCAGTTGGGAACCATTTAAGAACCATTTAAGATAAACTATTCGATAAGCAATTCACGGCTATTACAAGAGATACTCTCTTTCCCATCCATTTCTCACTCCCACCTCATTCCTTCCCACCATCCCTCTTTATCCCCATCGCTCTTTCACACACACGAATGTACGCAACCGCGCAAACACACACAGAAACATCCACAGGCTCAGTCATAACCATCTATCCATTCTGAATGTAAATAAGATCTAACACTAGACTAGTCTCCATAATAAGAAGCATCCTGAACTAACAGTATCTGAATCCTGCTGTTTACCTCGGTTTGCATGAATGGATGCATGGCACATATTCCCTCTGTGTGTGTGTGTGTGTGTGTGTGTGTGTGTGTGTGTGTGTGTGTGTGTGTGTGTGTGTGTGTGTGTGTGTGTGTGTGTGTGTGTGTGTGTGTGTGTGTGTGTGTGTGTGTGTGTGTGTGTGTGTGTGTGTGTGTGTGTGTGTGTGTGTGTGTGTGTGTGTGTGTGTGTGTGTCTCCAGGCTGGCACATATTTCCTCAGGCTTCAAGTGTCCTCAAATCTCCTGATATTGCTGCTATAACTTTACCTTCACCATCAGCCCATAGTCAAACATAGTGAGACAAGACACACACTCACATCTAGGCTTTTGCTAAGACAAGAACAAAGTACTTTCGAGCTACAATTTCTCCTATGGTTTTTCAAAGAAGCAGAAACATATTTCTCAAAAAAATGGATCAAGCCTTTAATTTTTTGAATTTCTTTGAATGCCATGGAATTACATTTTACTTCTTTTTAATTCCTTTTCATTCAGACTCAAAACTGATATACAATCGACATGGGCTCTCATACATGCATATGTTTGGTCCATGGCTGGCACAGCCCACACTCAGTCAGACAAGACAGCGTTGACCACAAATCAGTGTGTGTTTGGGTCTGGTAGTCCCTGCTCTGGTGTAGAGTTAGCAGGAATTACAATTCCAGCTCTTGAAAAGGAGATTGACGTGGGTCTTTATGTGTGTGTGTGTGTGTGTGTGTGTGTGTGCATGTTAGCGTGCGTACGTGGATTGACACAGGCACACGGTATGGCCAAGATGTTTGTTTACAGTTGTCAGTGTTTGACTGAGGCCTGAAAGATAGGGGATATTGGTTGTGGTTCACCAACGGAGGGCACATGGCCAGGGTAAATTGCCAGGTTGGGGAGGTCTGATTACCACAATGGTTGAATGCATGCATTCCCCTTCATACTGGGATTGTAACGCAAGCTGAAGAACTCATAAAGCATCTCATTCTGGCCTCTGAATGTGTCTGAATGTGCACATCAGTGGAAAATTATCACTGGGCTTGGAAATCTGAAATTATTATAACAAATTGACACACACACACACACACACACACACACACACACACACACACACACACACACACACACACACACACACACACACACACACACACACACACACACACACACACACACACACACACGCTTAATTTTCTATCCTAATGTATACAATATACATTTTACAAAATATGCATGGTTTTGGTTTCCATCCCCAAATGCCAATTTGTGTTTGAAGCCCTTTTCTGTGACGTCTTGAAGATGGCTGTGGGTAGAAGTTGTTTTGGCTTTAGGCTCTCTTAATGAAGATTACCGGAATTAGGTTTGGTTAGATTGGCTTTATATTTAGTTTGGCATCTATGTATTAGGTTGCAGCTCGTTATACAGTAGGCCCATTGGTGTCATTATACATAATGTTATAGCCACAAAAGTAGCAGTTTAAGCAGAAGAATTTCACTACACCCGCAAAACATCTGCTAAGTATGATATGTACAGAAAGCTCATCTTCAACATTCTGGATAGAAAAACTCCTGGCCCTACACATGGTCAATTTTGAAATCAAAACTCGTGGCCCTACACATGGTAAATTAGATAGAGAAAAGGGCCACACACAAATGGATATTTTATAAAGCTTAGGGGAGGGGACATTCCCCATTTATCTGTCTCCCTTTGTTCAATAGCACTTGATATGTTATTATTTTGAATGTGTGTAAAACCTCCCTGTTCAAATGGGATCAGAGTCCTGGCAGACTTCATGTGTTATTATTTTGGATGTGTGTCACACCTGCTCCCGCTCTTCCCCCCTGGCGCTCAAGGGCGCCAGGCTCCCCAGCATTGCGCACTCCTGCCACCATCATTACGCACACCTGCCTTCCCTCCGTCATGTGCATCAGCGATTATTGGACTCACCTGGACTCAATCACCTCTGTCATTACCTTCCCTATATCTGTCTGGTTCCTCGCTCTGTTCCCTGCTTCAGCATTAATTGTCGTTTGTCTTTGTTTACGTGGGCTGACGCTGTTCTGTTACCTTTCTGTTCCTGATTAAATGTTGACTCCCAGTACCTGTTTCTCATTTCCGGTATCGGTCCTTACAGATGTGTGTAAAACCTCTCTGTTCAAATGGCATCAGAGCTCTGACAGACTGTTGGAGAGAGAGAGGAGATGTTAAAAGGTTATAGGAGCTGTCTGCCCCCTCCTTTGAACAGGGCCAACAACACGACCAACAACACGGCCAGCAACACGGCCAGCAACACGGCCAACAACACGGCCAACAACACGGCCAGCAACATGGCCAACAACATGGCCAACAACACGGCCAACAACACGGCCAACAACACGGCCAACAACACGGCCAGCAACAAGGCCAACAACACGGCCAACAACACGGCCAACAACACGGCCAACAACACGGCCAGCAACACGGCCAGCAACACGGCCAACAACACGGCCAGCAACACGGCCAACAACACGGCCAACAACACGGCCAACAACACGGCCAGCAACACGGCCAGCAACACGGCCAGCAACACGGCCAACAACACGGCCAACAACACGGCCAACAACACGGCCAACAACACGGCCAGCAACACGGCCAGCAACACGGCCAGCAACACGGCCAACAACATGGCCAACAACACGGCCAACAACACGGCCAACAACACGGCCAGCAACACGGCCAACAACACGGCCAGCAACACGGCCAGCAACACGGCCAGCAACACGGCCAGCAACACGGCCAACAACACGGCCAGCAACACTGGGTGAAAGTGCCATCCTGCCTGTACTGTGTGTGTGTGTGTGTGTGTAGGTGTGTGTATTTGCGTATGTGTATGTGTGTTCCCTGTTGCCAGCAGTCTGAGAGCTATCTGGAATTTCCATCCGTGCTCAGGCCTTTCAGGAATGCTGAACTGTCCCCTTCATTGAAAGGCTACCCAGCTTTGAAGACTGGGGCTGCGTCCTAAATGGCACCCTATTCCCTATGGAATCATTGCACTAGTTTTGACCAGGACCCAAGGGGTGCAGTATATAGGGGATAGGGCACCGTTTGGGTTGTGCCCTAGGACTAGGGGGTGTGCTTGGCCTAACAGCTTGGAGAAATCAAATGTGTGTGTGTGTGTGTGTGTGTGTGTGTGTGTGTGTGTGTGTGTGTGTGTGTGTGTGTGTGTGTGTGTGTGTGTGTGTGTGTGTGTGTGTGTGTGTGTGTGTGTGTGTGTGTGTGTGTGTGTGTGTGTGTGTGTGTGTGTGTGTGGCCAGGCATTGTGCCACCACAAACACCCGTCTCCCCACTGTTGACTTAACCACAGTAGGAGGCGCGCGCCTGCGCGCACACACACACACACACACACACACACACACACACACACACACGCACGCACGCACGCACGCACGCACGCACGCACGCACGCACGCACGCACGCACGCACGCACACACACACACACACACACACACACACACACACACACACACACACACACACACACACAGGACACACACTTTGCGTTGAAATCCACTCCCATCATGTTCCCTTCTGACATGACAGGAAATGAGAATTCCTGCAAAGGAGAAAATAAAATAATATGAACTTGGAATCTCTCTGAAAGCAAATAAACATCACCCACAGTCTCCAAGTCTCACATCACCAACACTCTCCAAGTCTCACAGCACCCAGGGTTAAACTCTACTCCAAAACTTTGCTTCAGAACACTGTCATCCTCGTCTGGCACTGTTGATCACCGTCTATCATTTTCTCATACTTGGATGAGCTTTCTTGATTGTTTGGTCATTCGATGTGCCAACCACTGCGGTCTATTCAACCACGAGGGATGGGGTCATGCAGCAAAACCTGCAGCAAAGCAGGTTTGGCCCCGGTTGATATACATCGATGGAAGACACCAACACAACCCCCCCCCACCCCCCACCCCCATCAACCTCTCTCCAGTCTTCTCTAACTCTTTCCCAGATGGTTGATGTACATTGGAATGTTATCTTAGTTAACTAGGGGGTAAAGTCAAAGTAAGCATTGAATGTAATTGTCCAAAAAGAACAGCAGGGTAAGAAATAAAGCTTGTAAGTCAAAACAGCATCGATACATGTTCAAATATCCACATTAGTTTACCAGCCTACTCGGTATGCATGGACATCACCTGATGCATCACAAAGTAATGTGCAACCTGGGATGTCTGGAGCCGTTTGGTGTCCCTGGGACAGTTCAGTGTCCTGACTTCCATATTCCGTCCAAAGCCCAGAGTTACGACCACTAAGCTCCGTGGGAACCAAATCAAACAGCCCTAAAAACAATAGAGAGGAGGAGAGGGGGAAGATTTAAGAGGTTGCACCGTAAAAACAATCTGCCAACCCAGCAAACGGAACCAGGGAGCATCTCCTCCAGCTGGAGAAGGAATTAAAACAGGGACAGATGAAGAAAGGGTTGGAGGGATAGAAAGAGATAGAGAGAGAGAGAGATAGAGAGAAAGAACACGTGTGTGTGTGTGTGTGTGTGTGTGTGTGTGTGTGTGTGTGTGTGTGTGTGTGTGTGTGTGTGTGTGTGTGTGTGTGTGTGTGTGTGTGTGTGTGTGTGTGTGTGTGTGTGTGTGTGTGTGTGTGTGTGTGTGTGTGTGTGTGTGTGTGTGTGTGTGTGTGTGTGTGTGTGTGTGTAATGTATAATCCCTTGTTAATGATGTTAGTGAATTATGTGGGAGAGTAATGAAGAGGGATCCTAATAAACACAACACTATATATCCTTCCTAGTGCGGGTTTATCCCATGATTAGAGCCAGTTTATCTCCTCATTAGAGCCCGTTTATCTCCTGATTAGAGCCAGTTTATCCCCTGACTAGAGCTACTTTATCCCCTGACTAGAGCCAGTTTATCTCCTGATTAGAGACAGTTTATCCCCTGACTAGCGTCAGTTTATCCCCCGACCAGAGCGAGTTTATCTAGAGCCAGTTTATCCCCTGACTATAGCCAGTTTATCCCCTGACTAGAGCCAGTTTATCTAGAGCCAGTTTATCCCCTGACTAGAGCCAGTTTATCCCCTGACTAGAGCCAGTTTATCTAGAGCCAGTTTATCCCCTGACAATAGCCAGTTTGAAGAATCATACCAGAGAAGTCAAAAAGAGCTGAAAGCACTGTTCCCTGATTAGCCTTCTTGAAGCATTGTCGAAAGACGCAATTATAGCCCAGAGAGGGAGACATCAAAGCAAGCAGTAAATGTTTCTAGTGCCTATGCAAACATGTATGCCACAATGGATCACGGTTGGGGTAAATTCCATTTCAATTGAGTCATTTTGAGAAAGGAATGGAGGTTTCAATTAAATGTTTTGTGGTATTAACACGGTGACTTTTTTTCCTATGGTAAAATAGGATATACCCTTGACAGATACAGTAAATGCATCCAGTTTGCAGAATAAGACTTGTGTGTGTGACATGAGACCATCTGATCCGACTGGATGTTTAATGTTGCTGGTAAGTGGGGGAAACAAGTTGAGGAGCTTGTCCATGACTATTCAACCAGGCTTGAAATGATTGACATTTCCCTTCTGCCAGTGGGCATGAAGCTATAGAAGCTGTGAGAGAGGTGGCCCTAGAAAAGATCCAACATCTGCTTGCAAATGTGCCTCTCCACAGAAGGTTCTGTGGGAAATGAATAACAAAACTGTAAAAATGGTGAGAAAGCGGCTATGCTTAAACACACACCACGTAACGTTGTCTTCCTGAGCCAATAGATAGAGGGGTTTAGGTATCCCGAAATATTGAGTGGATTTACACTGCTACCAGGCTGACTCACCTTTTGAACATGCTCAACATTGACGACGTGACAGTTAAGGAGTTAGACTCCCTACATCTGGACCTACGGAGGACGAAGGTTCCACTGGCCAGGGACACAGAGGACAACTTCCTAGGCTTCAGGACGAAGGTTCATTTACATTTACATTTACATTTAAGTCATTTAGCAGACGCTCTTATCCAGAGCGACTTACTTCCCTGGCCAAATCCACTGGCCAGGGACACAGAGGACAACTTCCTAGGCTTCAGGACGAAGGTTCCACTGGCCAGGGACACAGAGGACAACTTCCTAGGCTTCAGGACGAAGGTTCCACTGGCCAGGGACACAGAGGACAACTTCCTAGGCTTCAGGACGAAGGTTCCACTGGCCAGGGACACAGAGGACAACTTCCTAGGCTTCAGGACGAAGGTTCCACTGACCAGGGACACAGAGGACAACTTCCTAGGCTTCAGGACGAAGGTTCCACTGGCCAGGGACACAGAGGACAACTTCCTAGGCTTCAGGACGAAGGTTCCACTGGCCAGGGACACAGAGGACAACTTCCTAGGCTTCAGGATGAAGGTTCCACTGGCCAGGGACACAGAGGACAACCTGAAACCCCACCTCTTTAAGGAATACCTAGGATAGGATAAGTAATCCTTCTCACCCCCCCCCTTTAAGATTTAGATGTACTATTGTAAAGTGACTGTTCCACTGGATGCCATAAGGTGAATGCACCAATTTGTAAGTCGCTCTGGATAAGAGTGTCTGCTAAATGACTTAAATGTAAATGTAAATGTTCCTAGGCTTCAGGACGAAGGTTCCACTGGCCAGGGACACAGAGGACAACTTCCTAGGCTTCAGGACGAAGGTTCCACTGGCCAGGGACACAGAGGACAACTTCCTAGGCTTCAGGACGAAGGCCAATGGAAAATTGAACACTCGTGCTGCGGGTTTTGGAGTCCAGTCAGACTGGCAGGACCTCAACAACCTGTGCAACAGGACCGGAGCTCAGGTGGACACCGACTGATGTGCAAACTGAGCCAGTAACGGCCTCTGATGCAGTTGTGGCAGATCGCGGTGTTGTTGTGGAGACTTCTGTCACCCATGATGGAACATCTCATCCTACATCCAGGACGACACTCATTGGTATCATTTTCTATTCTACATGAGCCAAATGTAATGGAGTCCATTGCCCATGTTGTGAATGGCTGCTGTTCATACAAGGATTTGTACATTGCTAGACATGACTGCCTTGTTGACCAGCGCGGAGAGACAGGTAGTCTCACCAAGCGCAACAAAGGGGGAAGCTGGTTTGATGTTGATGAATACACCTGTGTGCCAAATACACCAGATATTGTTGTTGTTTGGGGAGGCCAGGGGGAGGTGCTCATTTTGGAAGTGAGCTGCTCATTGGATACCTACATGGAGCAGACTTTTGCTGAGAACCTGCTTAAATACCAGCCCCTAGAGGCACGCTGGGACAGCCTGGGGTGGAGGTACAAGCTGGTGGCGCTGATATTTGGCAGTCTCAGCCATGTACACAGGCTTGCAGTGTGTGACCTCCAGACTGCAGGACTGACAAAAACTAGGGCAAAGCAATTGGCTAGGTACTGCTCTTTTTCAGCTGTCATGGGCAGCCTAGTTGTTTGAAAAATTAGGTGCTTTCTGTACCCTTGAATGCCATGTGTACAGGGACCTCAGGGACCTGAAATAGGGACCTGAAATATTTTGATCGTTTTTTTGTAAATTTAATTGGTGGATTCAAATAAAGTATTTAAAATATGTGTGTGTGTGAATTTGGTATTGTACTAGGACCCCCATTCCTGGGGTCCACACAAAACATGACACGATAGAGATGTTTCTCTCAGTTTAAAAAAAAAGTCTCATGCAATAATGGCTCTATAGAATACTGTATGCCTTCTGGAATGTGTTCTGCATTTGGGGACTTGTGGGGTAAGTGTGTAACGGTTCGGTAACTACAGGCTCTGGGAGACCGAAGGTAAGTAGGGTGAGGGTTTAATAATAAACAGACATGAAACTGAACAACAACAGCGTCTAGATAAGAGACACAATATAATGGGAATGAAACTGAGGATGTGGCCGATACAGGGGAGGCAATCAATGACGTGATAGAGTCCAGGTGAGTCCGTTGAGGCATGGGTGTGCAAGTAACGATGGTGGCAGGTGAACAGAATGATGAACAGCATGGCGCCCTTGTGCGCCAGAGAGGGGAGCAGCAATGACAAAGTGTGTGTGTCACAGCTGTGTGTAAGTTATGCAAACAATTTGGAAGCAGTGATGTAGTCAGTCTCTCCTCGACTCTAGCTAAGATAAACTGGTCATGCATAGTATTTATGACAATGACAATGAAAAGCAAGACGTGCCGCTCTGTTCTGGTTCAGCTGCAGCTTAACTAGGTCTTTCCTTGCAGCACTCGATAACACAACTGGACAATAATCAAGAAAAGATCAAACAAGAGCCTGCAGGACCTGCTTTGTGGAGAAACAATATAATGGGAATGAAACTGAGGAAGTGGCCGATATTTGTGGTGTCAAAAAAGCAGAACATCTCTTTATTACGCAGACCTCTCATTCCTCTCCCCATTTCTTTATTACGGACAGACCTCTCATTCCTCTCCCCATCTCTTTATTACGGACAGACCTCTCATTCCTCTCCCCATTTCTTTATTACGGACAGACCTCTCATTCCTCTCCCCATTTCTTTATTACGGACAGACCTCTCATTCCTCTCCCCATCTCTTTATTATGGACAGACCTCTCATTCCTCTCCCCATCTCTTTATTACGGACAGACCTCTCCCCATCTCTTTATTACGGACAGACCTCTCCCCATCTCTTTATTACGGACAGACCTCTCCCCATCTCTTTATTACGGACAGACCTCTCATTCCTCTCCCCATCTCTTTATTACGGACAGACCTCTCCCCATCTCTTTATTAAGGACAGACCTCTCCCCATCTCTTTATTACGGACAGACCTCTCCCCATCTCTTTATTACGGACAGACCTCTCCCCATCTCTTTATTAAGGACAGACCTCTCCCCATCTCTTTATTAAGGACAGACCTCTCCCCATCTCTTTATTACGGACAGACCTCTCCCCATCTCTTTATTACGGACAGACCTCTCCCCATCTCTTTATTACGGACAGACCTCTCCCCATCTCTTTATTACGGACAGACCTCTCCCCATCTCTTTACTACGGACAGACCTCTCCCCATCTCTTTATTACGGACAGACCTCTCCCCATCTCTTTATTACGGACAGACCTCTCCCCATCTCTTTATTACGGACAGACCTCTCCCCATCTCTTTACTACGGACAGACCTCTCCCCATCTCTTTATTACGGACAGACCTCTCATTCCTCTCCCCATTTCTTTATTACGGACAGACCTCTCATTCCTCTCCCCATCTCTTTATTATGGACAGACCTCTCATTCCTCTCCCCATTTCTTTATTACGGACAGACCTCTCATTCCTCTCCCCATTTCTTTATTACCGACAGACCTCTCATTCCTCTCCCCATCTCTTTATTATGGACAGACCTCTCATTCCTCTCCCCATCTCTTTATTACGGACAGACCTCTCCCCATCTCTTTATTACGGACAGACCTCTCCCCATCTCTTTATTACGGACAGACCTCTCCCCATCTCTTTATTACGGACAGACCTCTCATTCCTCTCCCCATCTCTTTATTACGGACAGACCTCTCCCCATCTCTTTATTAAGGACAGACCTCTCCCCATCTCTTTATTACGGACAGACCTCTCCCCATCTCTTTATTACGGACAGACCTCTCCCCATCTCTTTATTAAGGACAGACCTCTCCCCATCTCTTTATTACGGACAGACCTCTCCCCATCTCTTTATTACGGACAGACCTCTCCCCATCTCTTTATTACGGACAGACCTCTCCCCATCTCTTTATTACGGACAGACCTCTCCCCATCTCTTTATTACGGACAGACCTCTCCCCATCTCTTTACTACGGACAGACCTCTCCCCATCTCTTTATTACAGACAGACCTCTCCCCATCTCTTTATTACGGACAGACCTCTCCCCATCTCTTTATTACGGACAGACCTCTCCCCATCTCTTTATTACGGACAGACCTCTCCCCATCTCTTTATTACGGACAGACCTCTCCCCATCTCTTTATTACGGACAGACCTCTCCCCATCTCTTTATTAGGGACAGACCTCTCCCCATCTCTTTATTACGGACAGACCTCTCCCCATCTCTTTATTACAGACAGACCTCTCATTCCTCTCCCCATCTTTACAACCATTCAAGCTATATTTTTTCACCATGACAGTTTACAATCTAAGGTTACACCAAGTAATATAGTCTCCTCAACAGCCACATCATTCATTACCAGATTCAGCTGAAGTCTAGAGTTTAGGGAATTATTTGTGTCACATACATTGCTCTTAGTTTTAGAGATGTTTAGGACCAGTTCATTCCTGGCCACCCATTCCAAAACTGACTGCAAGTCTTTGTGAAGGGTTTCAGTAACTTCAGGAGCTGTGGTTGCTGATGCGTATATGGTTGAATTATCAGATTACATGGACATACATGCTTTGTTCAATTCCAGTTGCAAGTCATTGGTCAAAATAGAAAAGAGTAGAGAACCTATTGTGTGTGTGTGTGTGTGTGTGTGTGTGTGTGTGTGTGTGTGTGTGTGTGTGTGTGTGTGTGTGTGTGTGTGTGTGTGTGTGTGTGTGTGTGTGTGTGTGTGTGTGTGTGTGTGTGTGTGTGTGTGTGTGTGTGTGTGTGTGTGTGTGTGTGTGTGTGTGTCTACAATTGAATTTCATCGACAGACCATGTCCCTCTTACAGAACAGTGTACCAGCATAGATAGATAGATATAAATGGAGAGAGTGTGAGATGTAATCACAGATCACACAATAGCTAAGAAAATATAATTCAGCGTTTCCCAAACTCGGTCCTCGGGACCACAATGGGATCACGTTCTGATTCAAATGATCACGATGAGCTTGATGATTGGTTGATTATTTGAAACACTGCTGTAATTGCATAATTGTTCAATTTAAAATGAGAACATTTATATAAATATACACATTTACTGTCATAAAGAAGAAGAAAAAACACACATATCCTACTGTCTTCTCACAGTAAATACCCAAGTTACTGTGCATGTAAAACATTATAAAAGTCCCAGAATGTCTCACATTGTTGCTATAAAAATCTATTTTTCTGTGTGAAATGCCCAGAAACTGACATTTTCCTACAGGGTTTCTCCCATCTGTCTATAGCCAGAATATTATGAGTATTTTTCTCTGCTGGCTCATTTCTCTGAGTATATCCCAAATGATACCCTGTCAACTGCTTTTCAACAGGACAAGGTAAAGTTCAGGTAAAAAGTAGTGCACTAAATATGGAAATGGTAGGCCATTTAGGATGTCACCATCAAGTTGATGACTCAGAGTTGAAGGTTTGATTCCCACAGAGCACCACATATACACCACTGAATATACATTATGTTGTTAACTGTAAACTGTAAACTCTATGTCATGAAAGTGGATTCAAGTGTCTGCTAAATTACCAAATTATATATTTTTTTGTTGATTCTAAAGGTCTGTTAGGCAGTATGTATTTCCCAATATATACACACTTTATTGGGGTAGTCTGGATTGTCCATCTGTACATCTCTACAGATGGACCTACTATCAACAAACTATCTGTTGATATGCAACTGCTTGCTAAGGTTAGAGTTAGGGTAAAGGTTAGGATTATGGTTATGTTAATGGTTAAGTTTCGGGTTAGGATAAGAGTTAGAGTTATGTTCAGAGCTAAGCTAAGGGTTAGTTGATACACTACATGACCAAAAGTATGTGGACATCTGCTCATCGAAAATCTAATTCCAAAATCATGGGCATTAATATGGATTTGGTCCCCACTGTTCTGAGAAGGATTTTCCACTAGATGTTGGAACATTGCTGTGGGGACTTGCTTCCATTCAGCCACAAGAGCATTAGTGAGGTTGGGCACTGATGTTGGGCGATTAGGCCTGTCTCGCAGTCAGTGTTCCAATTCATCCCAAAGGTGTTCGATTGCTTTTAGGTCAGGGCTCTGCGCAGGCCAGTCAAGTTCTTCCACGCCGATCTCGACAAACCGTTTCCATATGGACTGTGCTTCAGCACTCGGCGGTCCCATTCTGTGTACTTGTTTGGCTTACCACTTCGTGGCTGAGCCGTTGTTGCTCCTAGACGTTTCCATTTCACAATAACAGTAATTACAGTTGACCGGGGCAGCTCTAGCAGGGCAGAAATTTGACAAACTGACAAGTTGAAAAAGTGGCATTCTATGACGTTGAATGTCACTGAGTTCTTCAGTAAGGCAATACTGCCAATGTTTGTGTATGGAGATTGCATGGCTGCCTGCTTGATTTTATACACCTGTCAGCAACGGGTGTGGCTAAAATAGCTGAATCCACTCATTTGAAGGGGTGTCCACATACTTTTGTAGATATAGTGTAGATAGTTGATAAGTTACTGATAGTCTGTAGAGCCTCTACAGATGGACTATCCAAATACCGCAGAAAGGATTGGGCAGATCTCTTGTATTGGGCAGATCTCTTGTATTGGGCAGATCTCTTGTATTGGGCAGATCTCTTGTATTGGGCAGATCTCTTGTATTGGGCAGATCTCTTGTATTGGGCAGATCTCTTGTATTGGGCAGATCTCTTGTATTGGGCAGATCTCTTGTATTGGGCAGATCTCTTGTATTGGGCAGATCTCTTGTATTGGGCAGATCTCTTGTATTGGGCAGATCTCTTGTATTGGGCAGATCTCTTGTATTGGGCAGATCTCTTGTATTGGGCAGATCTCTTGGATTGCCTAGAAGTCTCTACAGCGTTGTTGCTATGGTTTCTGGTACCTACTGTAACAGCATGGTACTGTGTCTTCTCAACCGTCAAGAATAAAGAAGTTAGTTGGGAACAACAGGGAATTTTCTTCCCAAAATAAATGTCCTTTCAGTATGTTTGTGAATAATTAATGAGCTGAAATCTGTCTGAGGTGCACTCTGTGTGGCTCTGAGCTTGCTGCCCAGCTGCCAAGTTACATTGATGTGAGTACAACAATCAGATAAACTGCTTGTGAACTGATTGTAATGGCATCCTGTCAACTAGCTTCGCCTGCTGGGCTGTCGTTGCTGTTGCTTGTCGATGAGATACGAGGACAGTCACCTCAAAGGGGATACAACAAACGAACCATAGACATTGAAACAGGATTTCCATTCAAGTCAATGTTTAGTGATGGGTTGACCGGTGGCTATTATTGACTGTACCCATGACAGCTAGTAAAAGCAATAAATATTGCCAAGGTCTGACAGGCTTTTCTCTACAATTCTAATCAATTTTTTTCAATGAACTCAGCGAAACTTGGACAGTCTCTAGCCAGAGTAAGTTTGATTTCATGCCTTGTTTCAGACTGAGTTTATATGATCATGATATGTTGTGACAACTGATAGAGACACTAAACATTATTCCTGGTTTGTGTTCTGGTGGTTTGGCCTGGTTTCAAGGCTGTTTCTCATTTGAGACATAAGGATTGATCTCAGGGCTTTCTGTCTGTGTCTGTCTGTGTGTCTGTGTTTGTTTGGGTTTGTGTGCGTGTGTGCGTGTGTGCGTGTGTGCGTGTGTGTGTGTGTGTGTGTGTGTGTGTGTGTGTGTGTGTGCGTGTGTGTGTGCGTGTGTGTGTGTGTGTGTGTGTGTGTGTGTGTGTGTGTGTGTGTGTGTGTGTGTGTGTGTGTGTGTGTGTGTGTGTGTGTGTGTGTGTGTGTGTGTGTGTGTGTGTGTGTGTGTGTGTGTGTGTGTGTGCGTCTGTGTGTCTGTGTGCATGTGTGTGTGCGTGTGTGTGTGTGTGTGTGTGTGTGCGTGCGTGCGTGCGTGTGTGTGTGTGTGTGTGTGTGTGTGTGTGTGTGTGTGTGTGCGTGCGTGCGTGTGTGTGTGTGTGTGTGTGTGTGTGTGTGTGTGTGTGTGTGTGTGTGTGTGTGTGTGTGTGTGTGTGTGTGTGTGTGTGTGTGTGTGTGTGTGTGTGTGTGTGTGTGTGTGTGTGTGTGTGTGTGTGTGTGTGTGTGTGTATGTCTGTATTGTGCACGGGTTCACAAGCTGTTGATCAGGACTGACTTGGTGTGATGCGAGTGATTCAGTTTGGATTGTTGTGTCCTGAACAGAAACATAGATTTTGTCTACTTGGCTTGTCACAATAATTTTTCCATTGAGGTTTATGTGGGTTACAGGAACAAAATATTTGGGAAAACTAGCATGAGACTTCACTGCTAAAAATGCAATCAATCCTCAAGTAGTTTTAATATAGTGCACTCATCCATGATACTAAAAAAGAGACTGAGGGATTATAAATGAAGGGTAGGGGGAGAGATGAAAGATAATCTTTTTCAAAGTTTCCCAAAAATAACACCAAATACATGATTTACAAAGTGCTGGTGTGAGGACATTCCATAAGTGAGCGGTGTTGATTGCGATGATACAGACAAGCGCACACAGTCTATCCGTAACACGCGCACACAGTCTATCCGTAACACGCACACACATCAACACGCACACAAATCTTATCTCCAATAATGATGAGAGAGAGCCCTGCAAGACAGGAAATGATGTGGCATCAGTCTTTATTTTCAGAGAGGAGAAAAATAAGTAGAGAAAGACTACTACTACTACTTGAGGCTACTCTATACTACTACTCAATACTACTATTCTATACTACTACTACTCTATACTATGACTATGCTATACTACTACTCTATACAACTATGCTATACTACTACTCTCTACTACTATGCTATACTACTACGCTATACTACTACTCTATACAACTATGCTATACTACTACTACTCTATACAACTATGCTATACTACTACTCTATACTACAATGCTATACTACTACTACTCTATATTACTATGCTATACTACTACTCTATACTACTATGCCATACTACTTCTCTATACTACTATTCTATACTACTACTCCATACGACTACGCTATATAACTACTACTCTATAGTACTACGCTATATAACAACTACTCTATACTACTACACTATACAACTACAACTCTATACTAATACTACTCCATACTATTACTCCATACTACCACACCATACTACTACTCTATACTATTACTACTACTACTACTACTACTACTACCAATCTATAGTACCACTATGTGTTACTACTACTCTATACTATTACTACTACTACTACTACTACTACCAATCTATAGTACCACTATGTGTTACTACTACTCTATACTATTACTACTACTACTACTACTACTACCAATCTATAGTACCACTATGTGTTACTACTACTCTATACTATTACTACTACTACTACTACTACTACTACCAATCTATAGTACCAATATTGGTTACTACTACTATATACGACTGCTATGTTATACTACTACTCTATACTACTACTATATACTGCTACTCTATACTACTAACATACACTACTACTCTATACTCCTACTACTCTATACTACTGCTACTCTATACTACTGCTACTGTATACTACTACTAATCTATACTACTACTACTCTATACTACTGCTACTCTATACTACTATACTACTACCCAATACTACTACTACTATATACTACTGCTATGTTATACTACTGCTCTATACTACTACTATATACTGCTACTCTATACTACTAACATACACTACTACTCTATACTACTACTATATACTACTGCTACTCTATACTACTACTACTCTATACTACTACTATATACTGCTACTCTATACTACTAACATACACTACTACTCTATACTACTACTACTCTATACTACTACTACTCTATACTACTGCTACTCTATACTACTACACATCATATTAACAACCTTCCAGGCGAGCTGCCCGCCTGTCCAACATTCTTCTCTGGACGGTTCTGACTTAGAATATGTGGACAACTACAAATACCTAGGTGTCTGGTTAGACTGTAAACTCACCTTCCAGACAAATATCTGACAAATATACATCAGACAAATATATCAAACATCTCCAATCCAAAGTTAAATCTAGAATTGACTTCCTATTTCGCAAAACAAAGCATCCTTCACTCATGCTGCCAAACATACCATTGTAAAACTGACCATCCTACCGATCCTCGACTTTGGTGATGTCATTTACAAAATTGCCTCCAATACCCTACTCAATAAATTGGATGCAGTCTATCATAGTGCCATCCGTTTTGTCATCAAAGCCCCATATACTACCCACCTCTGCGACTTGTACGCTCTCGTTGGCTGGCCCTCGCTTCATACTCTCATAGTCGCCAAACCCACTGGTCCTCTACAAGACCCTGTTAGGTAAAGTCCCCCCTCATCTCAGCTCGCTGGTCACCATAGCAGCACCCACCTGCAGAACGCGCTCCAGCAGGTATATCTCTCTGGTCACCCCCAAAACCAATTCCTCCTTTGGCCGCCTCTCCTTCCAGTTCTCTGCTGCCAATGACTGGAATGAACTACAAACATCTCTGAAACTGGAAACACTTATCTCCCTCACAAGCTTTAAGCACCAGCTGTCAGAGCAGCTCACAGATTACTGCACCTGTACAAAGCCCACCTATAATTTAGCCCAAACAACTAACCCCCTCCTACTGTATTTATTTATTTATTTTGCTCCTTTGCACCCCATTATTTCTATCTCTACCTTGCACATTCTTCCACTGCAAATCTACCATTCCAGTGTTTTACTTGCTATATTGTATTAACTTCGCCACCATGGCCTTTATTTATTTTTGTTGCATTTACCTCCCTTATCTCACCTCATTTGCTCACATTGTATATAGACTTATTTTTCTACAGTATTATTGACTATGTTTGTTTTACTCCATGTGTAACTCTGTGTTGTTGTATCTGTCGAACTGCTTTGCTTTATCTTGGCCAGGTCATAATTGTAAATGAGAACTTGTTCTCAACTTGCCTACCTGGTTAAATAAAGGTGAAAATAAACATATTTACAATTACTATTATATACTACTACTCTGTACTACTACTCTATACTACTACTACTCTATACTATTACTCTGTACTACTACTCTATACTACCACCACTCTAGTCTACTATTACTCTATACTATTACTCTGTACTACTACTCTATACTACCACCACTCTAGTCTACTATTACTCTATACTACTACTACTCTATACTACTACTACTCTATACTATTACTCTGTACTACTACTCTATACTACTACTACTCTATACTATTACTCTGTACTACTACTCTATACTACCACCACTCTAGTCTACTATTACTCTATACTACTACTCTCTACTGCTACTCTCTACTGCTAATTTCTACTGCTACTCTCTACTGGCACTTTATACTACTACTATATAATACAAGTAGTCGATACTACTATTCTATACTACTACCACTACTCTATACTACTACTGAGGCTAGCCTCACCATGATGAGACTACTTCATCGAGGTGAGGCTAACAGGTTATACATTAAGGTGAAGCTAACAGGGTCCCACATCAAGGTGAAGCTAACAGGGTCTACATCAATGTGAAGATAACAGGTCCTTCATCAAGGTGAAGCTAACAGGTCCTTCATCAAGGTGAAGCTAACAGGGTCTACATCAATGTGAAGATAACAGGTCCTTCATCAAGGTGAAGCTAACAGGTCCTTCATCAATGTGAAGCTAACAGGTCCGGATGGTGATACTCTGAGGACAATATGGTTAGAATAGATTACATTTATATAGCTAGATTTACATTGGGTGTCAAACTGCTTAACATTTGGATATAACACACTGCATCTTTCGTTGATAATAAAATATATAGAGTCTTACATAAGAGAAAGAGAGAGAGAAAGAGAGAGGGAGGGGGAGAGAGAAAGAGAGAGGTAGAGAACAGCGTGGTGTGTGAGAGAGAGAGAGAAAGAGAGAGAGAACGAGAGAGAGATAGAGAGTAAGAGAGAGACTCTTACAACTTGGAGAAGTTGAATAGGATCCCATGATGAAGTGTTTTGTAATGTAGTAGTGTGTAATAGTATCATTGTACCAGCAACACCCGCTGGCCTACTGAGGCAAGAAAAATCACCCTGTCAGGGAGAGAGAAAAAAAGGACAAAAAAAGGTTTCCAAAATCCCATTTCCTTCTCCTTCTGATGTGCAGCTTGGCTCGGACTCTCTCTCACACAGCCAAGTCCCAAACAAGATTAAGACATTGAGTTATTCCCTCAGAAGATCTACCGAGGGAGGAGGGGGCTCATTTGACTGAAAGTGCAGAGGATACCAGAACCAATCACTGCACATATATTTTGTAAAGCAGGAGATGACTCGAATCATGGCTGACAGCTACTGATCAAGGAACATAGAATAATTTCCTTGCTGCAGCTTACTGTGAGAGCATAGTGCCACGGTGCAGTATAATGTGTGGGAAAGGTTAAGTGCATCATGCTATATTATATCACACACTTACAAGATGGTGCCGACAGACATAGTTGTCCTGTTCCTAGCTCCTGGCCAACTTTGCAGTATTTTTTACATTTCATTTTTTATTTCTTGCATTATTATTCTTTGAATGTTTCTTGCATTATTACCTACAGCCAAAAACAACTTTTGGATATTAGATCGGCGGACACTCACCAGCATTTCCACCAGAAATGTGACTTTGCTGAATTGGGTCATTTGTTTGTACCACCCGAGGCATTTCCACTCATCCCAGGGGCTACTCCAAGACGACACCGACGGAGAAGAAGAATATGGAGTGGGCTTGTAGACTGACTCAGAAGGCGTGCATACCATCCACCGCTTTCGGGCATATTACTCTGTAATGTTCAGTCCCTGGAAAATAAAGTAGACGAGACCCAGGCGAGGATCTCCTTCCAGAGATACATCAGGGACTGTAACATACTCTGTTTCACAGAATTATGGCTCTCTGGATATACTGTCCCCGTCCATACAGCCAGCGAGGTTATCCGTGCATCGTGCACACAGGAAGAAAGAACTCTGGGAAAAAGAAAGGCGGAGGTGTATTTTTCATGATGAACTATTCATGGTTTGATTGTGGTAACGTTCTCCTGATCTGGAATACCTCACTATCAAATGACGTCCGCATTACCTCCAGAGAAAATTATCTTCGGTCATTGTCACGGCCGACACTGGAAAACCACATATCTGTCACGTTCTGACCATCGTTCGTATGTGTTTTTCTTGTTTTAGTGTTGGTCAGGACGTGAGCTGGGTGGGCATTCTATGTTGTGTGTCTGGTTTGTCTATTTCTATGTTTGGCCTGATATGGTTCTCAATCAGAGGCAGGTGTTAGTCATTGTCTCTGATTGGGAATCATATTTAGGTAGCCTGTTTTGTGTTGGGTTTAGTGGGTGATTGTTCCTGTCTCTGTGTTTGCACTAGATAGGACTGTTTAGGTTTCCACTTTTCTTGTTTTGTTTAGTCTGTTCATGTATAGTGTCTTTATAAATTAAACATGAATAACCACCACACTGCATTTTGGTCCGCCTCTCTTTCACCAGAAGAAAACCCTTACAATATCCCGGAACCATAAACTGAAAACCACATATTCCGACGACACATTTATTGTAGCTTAACAAAGCAAATTTGAGAAAAACACTCCCGATGTTTTATCAACACATCTCCCGTACGACTCACTTCTCAAGAATTCTTGGCCAATCCTAATCCCCCTCCTGTGCCGGCTACAAGGCCCTCCCCGCCCTCCCTTAGGGCAAATCAGATCATGCCCCCATTCTGATACTCCCTTCCTGTAGGCAGAAACTTAAACAGGAAGTACCCATGGTAAGGACTGTTCCAACTTGATCTGACCAATTGGAATCTATGCTTCAAGATTGTTTTGATCACGCGGACTGGGATATGGTCCGGGTTGCCTCTGAGAATAACATTGACGTATAGACTGACTTGGTGACTAAGTTCATCAGGAAGTGCACAGAGTATGTTGCTCCCACTGTAATGATTAGAACTAATCCAAAGGAAAAATCATGGATAGTTGGCAGCATTCACGCAAAACTGACTGAAAGTGCTAACCATCGCATATAACCACGGCAAGGTGACTGGGAACATGGACGCTTACAAACAGTTCAGCTATGCCCTCCATAAGACAAAGTGGAGTCGCAATTCAACAGCTCAGACACGAGACCCATGTGGCATGGACTCAGACAATCAGACTCGGACTCGGACATCGACGCCTTGTTCCCGGACAAGCTAAACACCTTCTTTGTCCGCTTCATGGAAAACAGTGCCAAAGACGAGTGCCATCACCAGTCACGGGGGCCGCGAACTCTCGTTCTCCGTGGCCAACTTGAGTGAGTCATTTAAGTGTGCTAAACCTCGCAAGGCTGCCGGCCCACACAGCATCCCTAGTCACATATTCAGAGCATGTGTAGACCGGCTGGTTGGAGTGTTTACGGATATATGCAATCCCTCATTATCCCATCCACCATTGTCCACCATTGTTCCTCTACCTAAGAAAGCAAAAGTAACTGAACTAAATGACTATAGCACTCACTTCTGCCATCAACAGATCCATGGATGATGCATGGATGATGCAATTGCAATCGCACTGCACACTGCTGTATCTCATCTGGACAAGAGGAATACCTATGTAAGAACGCTGACCATCTACTACAGTTCAACCTTCAACACCATACTGCCCTCCAAGCTCATCAATAAACATGTTTTACCGGGTCTGTACTCCGCCCTCCGCAACTGGGTCCTGGACTTCTTGATGGGCCGACCCCATGTGGTGAAGATAGGCAACAACACCTCCCATATGCTGATCCTCAAAATGAGGCCCCACAAGGGATTGTGCCAGTGCAGATTAGGGGAGGATGCTACAGCAGAACAGTCCCGGGCCAGTGCAGATTAGGGGAGGATGCTACAGCAGAACAGTCCCGGGCCAATGCAGATTAGGGGAGGATGCTACAGCAGAGTATCGAGCCATAATATCAGTCCCGGGCCAGTGCAGATTAGGGGAAGATGCTAAAGCAGAACAGTCCCGGGCCAGTGCAGATTAGGGGAGGATGCTACAGCAGAACAGTCCCGGGCCAGTGCAGATTCGGGGAGGATGCAACAGCAGAACAGTCCTGGGCCAGCGCAGATTCGGGGAGGATGCTACAGTAGAACAGTCCCGGACCAGTGCAGATTAGGGGAGGATGCTACAGCAGAGTATCAAGCCATAATATCAGTCCTGGGCCAGTGCAGATTAGGGGAGGATGCTACAGCAGAGTATCGAGCCATAATATCAGTCCTGGGCCAGTGCAGATTAGGGGAGGATGCTACAGCAGAACAGTCCCGGGCCAGTGCAGATTCGGGGAGGATGCAACAGCAGAACAGTCCCGGGCCAGTGCAGAATAGGGGAGGATGCTACAGCAGAGTATCAAGCCATAATATCAGTCCTGGGCCAGTGCAGATTAGGGGAGGATGCTACAGCAGAGTATCGAGCCATAATATCAGTCGCGGGCCAGTGCAGATTAGGGGAGGATGCTACAGCAGAGTATCAAGCCATAATATCAGTCCTGGGCCAGTGCAGATTAGAGGAGGATGCTACAGCAGAGTATCGAGCCATAATATCAGTCCCGGGACAGTGCAGATTAGGGGAGGATGCTACAGCAGAACAGTCCCGGGCCAGTGCAGATTCGGGGAGGATGCAACAGCAGAACAGTCCCGGGCCAGCGCAGATTCGGGGAGGATGCTACAGTAGAACAGTCCCGGGCCAGTGCAGATTAGAGGAGGATGCTACAGCAGAGTATCAAGCCATAATATCAGTCCTGGGCCAGTGCAGATTAGGGGAGGATGCTACAGCAGAGTATCGAGCCATAATATCAGTCCCGGGCCAGTGCAGATTAGGGGAGGATGCTACAGCAGAACAGTCCCGGGCCAGTGCAGATTAGGGGAGGATGCTACAGCAGAGTATGGAGCCATAATATCAGTCCCGGGCCAGTGCAGATTAGGGGAGGATGCTACAGCAGAGTATCGAGCCATAATATCAGTCCCGGGCCAGTGCAGATTAGGGGAAGATGCTACAGCAGAGTATCGAGCCATAATATCAGTCCTGGGCCAATGCAGATTAGGGGAGGATGCTACAGCAGAGTATCGAGCCATAATATCAGTCCTGGGCCAGTGCAGATTAGGGGAGGATGCTACAGCAGAGTACCGAGCCATAATATCAGTCCCGGGACAGTGCAGATTAGGGAAGGATGCTACAGCAGAGTATTGAGCCATAATATCAGTCCCGGGCCAGTGCAGATTAGGGGAGGATGCTACAGCAGAGTATCGAGCCATAATATCAGTCCTGGGCCAGTGCAGATTAGGGGAGGATGCTACAGCAGAACAGTCCTGGGCCAGTGCAGATTCGGGGAGGATGCTACAGCAGAACAGTCCCGGGCCAGTGCAGTTTCGGGGAGGATGCTACAGCAGAACAGTCCCGGGCCAGTGCAGATTCGGGGAGGATCCTACAGCAGAACAGTCCCGGGGCAGTGCAGATTAGGAGAGGATGCTACAGCAGAACAGTCCCAGGCCATTGCAGGTTAGGGAGGATACTACAGCAGAACAGTCCCAGGCCAGTGCAGATTAGGGAGGATGCTACAGCAGAACAGTACAGGGCCAGTGCAGATTAGGGGAGGATGCTACAGCAGAGTATCGAGCCATAATATCAGTCCTGGGCCAGTGCAGATTAGGGAGGATGCTACAGCAGAGTATCGAGCCATAATATCAGTCCTGGGCCAGTGCAGATTAGGGGAGGATGCTACTGCAGAGTATCGAGCCATAATATCAGTCCCGGGACAGTGCAGATTAGGGTAGGATGCTACAGCAGAGTATCGAGCCATAATATCAGTCCCTGGCCAGTGCAGATTAGGAGACGATGCTACAGCAGAGTATCGAGCCATAATATCAGTCCCGGGCCAGTGCAGATTAGGGGAGGATGCTACAGCAGAGTATCGAGCCATAATATCAGTCCTGGGCCAGTGCAGATTAGGGGAGGATGCTAGAGCAGAACAGTCCTGGACCAGTGCAGATTCGGGGAGGATGCTACAGCAGAACAGTCCCGGGCCAGTGCAGATTAGGGGAGGATGCTACAGCAGAGTATCGAGCCATAATATCAGTCCCGGGCCAGTGCAGATTAGGGGAGGATGCTACAGCAGAGTATCGAGCCATAATATCAGTCCTGGGCCAGTGCAGATTAGGGGAGGATGCTAGAGCAGAACAGTCCTGGGCCAGTGCAGATTCGGGGAGGATGCTACAGCAGAACAGTCCCGGGACAGTGCAGATTAGGGGAGGATGCTACAGCAGAAAAGTCCTGGGCCAGTGCAGATTAGGGGAGGATGCTTCAGCAGAACAGTCCCGGGCCAGTGCGGATAAGGGGAGGATGCTACAGCAGAACAGTCCCGGGCCAGTGCAGATTAGGGAGGATGCTACAGCAGAACAGTCCCGGGCCAGTGCAGATTACGGGAGGATGCTACAGCAGAACAGTCCCGGGCCAGTGCAGATTAGGAGACGATGCTACAGCAGAGTATCGAGCCATAATATCAGTCCCGGGCCAGTGCAGATTAGGGGAGGATGCTACAGCAGAGTATCGAGCCATAATATCAGTCCTGGGCCAATGCAGATTAGGGGAGGATGCTACAGCAGAGTATCGAGCCATAATATCAGTCATGGGCCAGTGAAGATTAGGGGAGGATGCTACAGCAGAGTATCGAGCCATAATATCAGTCCCGGGCCAGTGCAGATTAGGGAGGATGCTACAGCAGAGTATCGAGCCATAATATCAGTCCTGGGCCAGTGCAGATTAGGGAGGATGCTACAGCAGAACAGTCCCGGGCCAGTGCAGATTAGGGGAGGATGCTACAGCAGAAAAGTCCCGGGCCAGTGCAGATTCGGGGAGGATCCTACAGCAGAACAGTCCCGGGCCAGTGCAGATTAGGGGAGGATGCTACAGCAGAACACTCCCGGGCCAGTGCAGATTAGGGGAGGATGCTACAGCAGAACAGTCCCGGGCTAGTGCAGATTCAGGGAGGATGCTACAGCAGAACAGTCCCGGGCCAGTGCAGATTAGGGGAGGATGCTACAGCAGAGTATCGAGCCATAATATCAGTCCTGGGCCAGTGAAGATTAGGGGAGGATGCTACAGCAGAGTATCGAGCCATAATATCAGTCCCGGGCCAGTGCAGATTAGGGGAGGATGCTACAGCAGAGTATCGAGCCATAGTATCAGTCCCGGGCCAGTGCAGATTAGGGGAGGATGCTACAGCAGAGTATCGAGCCATAATATCAGTCCTGGGCCAGTGCAGATTAGGGGAGGATGCTACAGCAGAACAGTCCCGGGCCAGTGCAGATTCGGGGAGGATGCTACAGCAGGACAGTCCCGGGCCAGTGCAGATTCGGGGAGGATGCTACAGCAGAGTATCGAGCCATAATATCAGTCCCGGGCCAGTGCAGATTAGGGGAGGATGCTACAGCAGAGTATCGAGCCATAATATCAGTCCCGGGACATTGCAGATTAGGGGAGGATGCTACAGCAGAACAGTCCCGGGCCAGTGCAGATTCGGGGAGGATGCAACAGCAGAACAGTCCCGGGCCAGCGCAGATTCGGGGAGGATGCTACAGTAGAACAGTCCCGGGCCAGTGCAGATTACAGGAGGATGCTACAGCAGAGTATCAAGCCATAATATCAGTCCTGGGCCAGTGCAGATTAGGGGAGGATGCTACAGCAGAGTATCGAGCCATAATATCAGTCCCGGGCCAGTGCAGATTAGGGGAGGATGCTACAGCAGAACAGTCCCGGGCCAGTGCAGATTAGGGGAGGATGCTACAGCAGAGTATGGAGCCATAATATCAGTCCCGGGCCAGTGCAGATTAGGGGAGGATGCTACAGCAGAGTATCGAGCCATAATATCAGTCCCGGGCCAGTGCAGATTAGGGGAAGATGCTACAGCAGAGTATCGAGCCATAATATCAGTCCTGGGCCAATGCAGATTAGGGGAGGATGCTACAGCAGAGTATCGAGCCATAATATCAGTCTTGGGCCAGTGCAGATTAGGGGAGGATGTACAGCAGAGTACCGAGCCATAATATCAGTCCCGGGACAGTGCAGATTAGGGAAGGATGCTACAGCAGAGTATTGAGCCATAATATCAGTCCCGGGCCAGTGCAGATTAGGGAGGATGCTACAGCAGAGTATCGAGCCATAATATCAGTCCTGGGCCAGTGCAGATTAGGGAGGATGCTACAGCAGAACAGTCCTGGGCCAGTGCAGATTCGGGGAGGATGCTACAGCAGAACAGTCCCGGGCCAGTGCAGATTCGGGGAGGATCCTACAGCAGAACAGTCCCGGGGCAGTGCAGATTAGGAGAGGATGCTACAGCAGAACAGTCCCAGGCCATTGCAGGTTAGGGAGGATACTACAGCAGAACAGTCCCAGGCCAGTGCAGATTAGGGAGGATGCTACAGCAGAACAGTACAGGGCCAGTGCAGATTAGGGGAGGATGCTACAGCAGAGTATCGAGCCATAATATCAGTCCTGGGCCAGTGCAGATTAGGGGAGGATGCTACAGCAGAGTATCGAGCCATAATATCAGTCCTGGGCCAGTGCAGATTAGGGGAGGATGCTACTGCAGAGTATCGAGCCATAATATCAGTCCCGGGACAGTGCAGATTAGGGTAGGATGCTACAGCAGAGTATCGAGCCATAATATCAGTCCCTGGCCAGTGCAGATTAGGAGACGATGCTACAGCAGAGTATCGAGCCATAATATCAGTCCCGGGCCAGTGCAGATTAGGGGAGGATGCTACAGCAGAGTATCGAGCCATAATATCAGTCCTGGGCCAGTGCAGATTAGGGGAGGATGCTAGAGCAGAACAGTCCTGGACCAGTGCAGATTCGGGGAGGATGCTACAGCAGAACAGTCCCGGGCCAGTGCAGATTAGGGGAGGATGCTACAGCAGAGTATCGAGCCATAATATCAGTCCCGGGCCAGTGCAGATTAGGGAGGATGCTACAGCAGAGTATCGAGCCATAATATCAGTCCTGGGCCAGTGCAGATTAGGGGAGGATGCTAGAGCAGAACAGTCCTGGGCCAGTGCAGATTCGGGGAGGATGCTACAGCAGAACAGTCCCGGGACAGTGCAGATTAGGGGAGGATGCTACAGCAGAAAAGTCCCGGGCCAGTGCAGATTAGGGAGGATGCTTCAGCAGAACAGTCCTGGGCCAGTGCGGATAAGGGGAGGATGCTACAGCAGAACAGTCCCGGGCCAGTGCAGATTAGGGGAGGATGCTACAGCAGAACAGTCCCGGGCCAGTGCAGATTACGGGAGGATGCTACAGCAGAACAGTCCCGGGCCAGTGCAGATTAGGAGACGATGCTACAGCAGAGTATCGAGCCATAATATCAGTCCCGGGCCAGTGCAGATTAGGGGAGGATGCTACAGCAGAGTATCGAGCCATAATATCAGTCCTGGGCCAGTGCAGATTAGGGGAGGATGCTACAGCAGAACAGTCCCGGGCCAGTGCAGATTCGGGAGGATGCTACAGCAGGACAGTCCGGGCCAGTGCAGATTAGGGGAGGATGCTACAGCAGAGTATCGAGCCATAATATCAGTCCCGGGCCAGTGCAGATTAGGGAGGATGCTACAGCAGATATCGAGCCATAATATCAGTCCCGGGCAGTGCAGATTAGGGGAGGATGCTACAGGAGAACAGTCCCGGGCCAGTGCAGATTCGGGAGGATGCTACAGCAGAACAGTCCCGGGCCAGTGCAGATTAGGGGAGGATGCTACAGCAGAGTATCGAGCCATAATATCAGTCCTGGGCCAGTGCAGATTAGGGGAGGATGCTACAGCAGAACAGTCCCGGGCCAGTGCAGATTCGGGGAGGATGCTACAGCAGGACAGTCCCGGGCCAGTGCAGATTCGGGGAGGATGCTACAGCAGAGTATCGAGCCATAATATCAGTCCCGGGCCAGTGCAGATTGGGGAGGATGCTACAGCAGAGTATCGAGCCATAATATCAGTCCCGGGCAAGTGCAGATTAGGGAGGATGCTACAGGAGAACAGTCCCGGGCCAGTGCAGATTAGGGGGAGGATGCTACAGCAGAGTATCGAGCCATAATATCAGTCCTGGGCCAGTGAAGATTAGGGGAGGATGCTACAGCAGAGTATCGAGCCATAATATCAGTCCCGGGCCAGTGCAGATTAGGGGAGGATGCTACAGCAGAGTATCGAGCCATAGTATCAGTCCCGGGCCAGTGCAGATTAGGGGAGGATGCTACAGCAGAGTATCGAGCCATAATATCAGTCCTGGGCCAGTGCAGATTAGGGGAGGATGCTACAGCAGAACAGTCCCGGGCCAGTGCAGATTCGGGGAGGATGCTACAGCAGGACAGTCCCGGGCCAGTGCAGATTCGGGGAGGATGCTACAGCAGAGTATCGAGCCATAATATCAGTCCTGGGCCAGTGCAGATTAGGGGAGGATGCTACAGCAGAGTATCGAGCCATAATATCAGTCCCGGGCCAGTGCAGATTAGGGGAGGATGCTACAGCAGAACAGTCCCGGGCCAGTGCAGATTAGGGGAGGATGCTACAGCAGAGTATGGAGCCATAATATCAGTCCCGGGCCAGTGCAGATTAGGGGAGGATGCTACAGCAGAGTATCGAGCCATAATATCAGTCCCGGGCCAGTGCAGATTAGGGGAAGATGCTACAGCAGAGTATCGAGCCATAATATCAGTCCTGGGCCAATGCAGATTAGGGGAGGATGCTACAGCAGAGTATCGAGCCATAATATCAGTCTTGGGCCAGTGCAGATTAGGGGAGGATGCTACAGCAGAGTACCGAGCCATAATATCAGTCCCGGGACAGTGCAGATTAGGGAAGGATGCTACAGCAGAGTATTGAGCCATAATATCAGTCCCGGGCCAGTGCAGATTAGGGGAGGATGCTACAGCAGAGTATCGAGCCATAATATCAGTCCTGGGCCAGTGCAGATTAGGGGAGGATGCTACAGCAGAACAGTCCTGGGCCAGTGCAGATTCGGGGAGGATGCTACAGCAGAACAGTCCCGGGCCAGTGCAGATTCGGGGAGGATCCTACAGCAGAACAGTCCCGGGGCAGTGCAGATTAGGAGAGGATGCTACAGCAGAACAGTCCCAGGCCATTGCAGGTTAGGGGAGGATACTACAGCAGAACAGTCCCAGGCCAGTGCAGATTAGGGGAGGATGCTACAGCAGAACAGTACAGGGCCAGTGCAGATTAGGGGAGGATGCTACAGCAGAGTATCGAGCCATAATATCAGTCCTGGGCCAGTGCAGATTAGGGGAGGATGCTACAGCAGAGTATCGAGCCATAATATCAGTCCTGGGCCAGTGCAGATTAGGGGAGGATGCTACTGCAGAGTATCGAGCCATAATATCAGTCCCGGGACAGTGCAGATTAGGGTAGGATGCTACAGCAGAGTATCGAGCCATAATATCAGTCCCTGGCCAGTGCAGATTAGGAGACGATGCTACAGCAGAGTATCGAGCCATAATATCAGTCCCGGGCCAGTGCAGATTAGGGGAGGATGCTACAGCAGAGTATCGAGCCATAATATCAGTCCTGGGCCAGTGCAGATTAGGGGAGGATGCTAGAGCAGAACAGTCCTGGACCAGTGCAGATTCGGGGAGGATGCTACAGCAGAACAGTCCCGGGCCAGTGCAGATTAGGGGAGGATGCTACAGCAGAGTATCGAGCCATAATATCAGTCCCGGGCCAGTGCAGATTAGGGGAGGATGCTACAGCAGAGTATCGAGCCATAATATCAGTCCTGGGCCAGTGCAGATTAGGGGAGGATGCTAGAGCAGAACAGTCCTGGGCCAGTGCAGATTCGGGGAGGATGCTACAGCAGAACAGTCCCGGGACAGTGCAGATTAGGGGAGGATGCTACAGCAGAAAAGTCCCGGGCCAGTGCAGATTAGGGGAGGATGCTTCAGCAGAACAGTCCTGGGCCAGTGCGGATAAGGGGAGGATGCTACAGCAGAACAGTCCCGGGCCAGTGCAGATTAGGGGAGGATGCTACAGCAGAACAGTCCCGGGCCAGTGCAGATTACGGGAGGATGCTACAGCAGAACAGTCCCGGGCCAGTGCAGATTAGGAGACGATGCTACAGCAGAGTATCGAGCCATAATATCAGTCCCGGGCCAGTGCAGATTAGGGGAGGATGCTACAGCAGAGTATCGAGCCATAATATCAGTCCTGGGCCAATGCAGATTAGGGGAGGATGCTACAGCAGAGTATCGAGCCATAATATCAGTCATGGGCCAGTGAAGATTAGGGGAGGATGCTACAGCAGAGTATCGAGCCATAATATCAGTCCCGGGCCAGTGCAGATTAGGGGAGGATGCTACAGCAGAGTATCGAGCCATAATATCAGTCCTGGGCCAGTGCAGATTAGGGGAGGATGCTACAGCAGAACAGTCCCGGGCCAGTGCAGATTAGGGGAGGATGCTACAGCAGAAAAGTCCCGGGCCAGTGCAGATTCGGGGAGGATCCTACAGCAGAACAGTCCCGGGCCAGTGCAGATTAGGGGAGGATGCTACAGCAGAACAGTCCCGGGCCAGTGCAGATTCAGGGAGGATGCTACAGCAGAACAGTCCCGGGCCAGTGCAGATTAGGGGAGGATGCTACAGCAGAACAGTCCCGGGCTAGTGCAGATTCAGGGAGGATGCTACAGCAGAACAGTCCCGGGCCAGTGCAGATTAGGGGAGGATGCTACAGCAGAGTATCGAGCCATAATATCAGTCCTGGGCCAGTGAAGATTAGGGGAGGATGCTACAGCAGAGTATCGAGCCATAATATCAGTCCCGGGCCAGTGCAGATTAGGGGAGGATGCTACAGCAGAGTATCGAGCCATAGTATCAGTCCCGGGCCAGTGCAGATTAGGGGAGGATGCTACAGCAGAGTATCGAGCCATAATATCAGTCCTGGGCCAGTGCAGATTAGGGGAGGATGCTACAGCAGAACAGTCCCGGGCCAGTGCAGATTCGGGGAGGATGCTACAGCAGGACAGTCCCGGGCCAGTGCAGATTCGGGGAGGATGCTACAGCAGAGTATCGAGCCATAATATCAGTCCCGGGCCAGTGCAGATTAGGGGAGGATGCTACAGCAGAGTATCGAGCCATAATATCAGTCCCGGGCAAGTGCAGATTAGGGGAGGATGCTACAGGAGAACAGTCCCGGGCCAGTGCAGATTCGGGGAGGATGCTACAGCAGAACAGTCCCGGGCCAGTGCAGATTAGGGGAGGATGCTACAGCAGAGTATCGAGCCATAATATCAGTCCTGGGCCAGTGCAGATTAGGGGAGGATGCTACAGCAGAACAGTCCCGGGCCAGTGCAGATTCGGGGAGGATGCTACAGCAGGACAGTCCCGGGCCAGTGCAGATTCGGGGAGGATGCTACAGCAGAGTATCGAGCCATAATATCAGTCCCGGGCCAGTGCAGATTGGGGGAGGATGCTACAGCAGAGTATCGAGCCATAATATCAGTCCCGGGCAAGTGCAGATTAGGGGAGGATGCTACAGGAGAACAGTCCCGGGCCAGTGCAGATTCGGGGAGGATGCTACAGCAGAGTATCGAGCCATAATATCAGTCCTGGGCCAGTGAAGATTAGGGGAGGATGCTACAGCAGAGTATCGAGCCATAATATCAGTCCCGGGCCAGTGCAGATTAGGGGAGGATGCTACAGCAGAGTATCGAGCCATAGTATCAGTCCCGGGCCAGTGCAGATTAGGGGAGGATGCTACAGCAGAGTATCGAGCCATAATATCAGTCCTGGGCCAGTGCAGATTAGGGGAGGATGCTACAGCAGAACAGTCCCGGGCCAGTGCAGATTCGGGGAGGATGCTACAGCAGGACAGTCCCGGGCCAGTGCAGATTCGGGGAGGATGCTACAGCAGAGTATCGAGCCATAATATCAGTCCCGGGCCAGTGCAGATTAGGGGAGGATGCTACAGCAGAGTATTGAGCCATAATATCAGTCCCGGGCAAGTGCAGATTAGGGGAGGATGCTACAGGAGAACAGTCCCGGGCCAGTGCAGATTCGGGGAGGATGCTACAGCAGAACAGTCCCGGGCCAGTGCAGATTAGGGGAGGATGCTACAGCAGAGTATCGAGCCATAATATCAGTCCTGGGCCAGTGCAGATTAGGGGAGGATGCTACAGCAGAACAGTCCCGGGCCAGTGCAGATTCGGGGAGGATGCTACAGCAGGACAGTCCCGGGCCAGTGCAGATTAGGGGAGGATGCTACAGCAGAGTATCGAGCCATAATATCAGTCCCGGGACAGTGCAGATTAGGGGAGGATGCTACAGCAGAGTATCGAGTCATAATATCAGTCCTGGGCCAGTGCAGATGAAGGAGAGCGGGGAGAAGCTAACGTAGAGTAATTGGTGTTAACTCAGGGTCAACGAGAGGCCAAAGATCAGATTGTGTCTACTGCCCCCCTCTAGTGGTTAGTCTGGAAACAACCCAGATAGAGGAAGGAGAGAACAGCCTGGGTGGAGAAGGAGTGAACAGCCTGGGTGGAGAAGGAGTGAACAGCCTGCATGGACAGGAGAGAACAGCCTGTGTAGAGGAGAAGAGAACAGCCTGGGTAGAGGAGAAGAGAACAGCCTGGGTAGAGGAGGAGAGAACAGCCTGGGTAGAGGAGAAGAGAATAGCCTGGGTGGACAGGAGAGAACAGCCTGGGTAGAGGAGAAGAGAATAGCCTGGGTGGACAGGAGAGAACAGCCTGGGTGGACAGGAGAGAACAGCCTGGGTAGAGGAGAAGAGAATAGCCTGGGTGGACAGGAGAGAATAGCCTGGGTGGACAGGAGAGAACAGCCTGGGTGGACAGGAGAGAACAGCCTGGGTAGAGGAGAAGAGAACAGCCTGGGTAGAGGAGGAGAGAACAGCCTGGGTGGAGGAGAAGAGAACAGCCTGGGTGGACAGGAGAGAACAGCCTGGGTGGACAGGAGAGAACAGCCTGGGTGGACAGGAGAGAACAGCCTGGGTGGACAGGAGAGAACAGCCTGGGTAGAGGAGAAGAGAATAGCCTGGGTGGACAGGAGAGAATAGCCTGGGTGGACAGGAGAGAACAGCCTGGGTGGACAGGAGAGAACAGCCTGGGTAGAGGAGAAGAGAACAGCCTGGGTAGAGGAGGAGAGAACAGCCTGGGTGGAGGAGAAGAGAACAGCCTGGGTAGAGGAGAAGAGAACAGCCTGGGTGGACAGGAGAGAACAGCCTGGGTGGACAGGAGAGAACAGCCTGGGTGGACAGGAGAGAACAGCCTGGGTGGACAGTAGAGAACAGCCTGGGTGTACAAGAGAGAACAGCCTGGGTGGACAGGAGAGAACAGCCTGGGTAGAGGAGAAGAGAACAGCCTGGGTGGACAGGAGAGAACAGCCTGGGTGGACAGGAGAGAACAGCCTGGGTGGACAGTAGAGAACAGCCTGGGTGGACAGTAGAGAACAGCCTGGGTGTACAAGAGAGAACAGCCTGGGTGGACAGGAGAGAACAGCCTGGGTAGAGGAGAAGAGAACAGCCTGGGTGGACAGGAGAGAACAGCCTGGGTGGACAGGAGAGAACAGCCTGGGTGGACAGGAGAGAACAGCCTGGTTGGACAGGAGAGAACAGCCTGGGTGCACAGGAGAGAACAGCCTCGGTGCACAGGAGAGAACAGCCTGGGTAGAGGAGAAGAGAACAGCCTGGGTAGAGGAGAAGAGAACAGCCTGGGTGGACAGGAGAGAACAGCCTGGGTGGACAGGAGAGAACAGCCTGGGTAGAGGAGAAGAGAACAGCCTGGGTAGAGGAGAAGAGAACAGCCTGGGTAGAGGAGAAGAGAACAGCCTGGGTGGACAGGAGAGAACAGCCTGGGTGGACAGGAGAGAACAGCCTGGGTAGAGGAGAAGAGAACAGCCTGGGTAGACAGGAGAGAACAGCCTGGGTGGACAGGAGAGAACAGCCTGGGTGGACAGGAGAGAACAGCCTGGGTAGATGAGAAGAGAACAGCCTGGGTAGAGGAGAAGAGAACAGCCTGGGTGGACAGGAGAGAACAGCCTGGGTGGACAGGAGAGAACAGCCTGGGTGCACAGGAGAGAACAGCCTGGGTGCACAGGAGAGAACAGCCTGGGTGCACAGGAGAGAACAGCCTGAGTGCACAGGAGAGAACAGCCTGGGTGCACAGGAGAGAACAGCCTGGGTAGACAGGAGAGAACAGCCTGGGTGGACAGGAGAGAACAGCCTGGGTGCACAGGAGAGAACAGCCTGGGTGCACAGGAGAGAACAGCCTGGGTGCACAGGAGAGAACAGCCTGGGTAGAGGAGAAGAGAACAGCCTGGGTAGAGGAGAAGAGAACAGCCTGGGTGGACAGGAGAGAACAGCCTGGGTAGATGAGAAGAGAACAGCCTGGGTAGAGGAGAAGAGAACAGCCTGGGTGGACAGGAGAGAACAACCTGGGTGGACAGGAGAGAACAGCCTGGTTGGACAGGAGAGAACAGCCTCGGTGCACAGGAGAGAACAGCCTGGTTGGACAAGAGAGAACAGCCTGGGTGCACAGGAGAGAACAGCCTGGGTGGACAAGAGAGAACAGCCTGGTAATGGGTTTAAAGTGTTAGGGGAAAAAAACAATTGTCACCACACGGCTTTAGTTTAGATGTTTGTGAATAGAATGAGTTCACAACAGAAATAAGGACTATATGACTGATTATGTGATATAAGATTTCACTTATTCTTTTTCCATGCATCAGCATTTAGGAAGCCAGCAAAAAAAACACTATCCAAACTTGAGAACCGCAAAGGAAAGAACCCAATGGCTGCCTCACTGTCAAATGAACAAAAAACACTGGTGGAACTTTAAGTATGATACATCCAACTGGATTGTTTTGGCCTGCTTTTAATATCATAATCCACAGTCTTACATTTCAATGCCACAATTCATAATTAAACGATTCAATCAAAACATACATGTTCAACTATTAAAAGGAAACCATATCCCTGTTCTGAAAGAAGGCGTTGTGGAAGCAGCCAAGGAATTCACAGTGTGTGTGGTTGTGTGTGTGTGTGTGTGTGTGTGTGTGTGTGTGTGTGTGTGTGTGTGTGTGTGTGTGTGTGTGTGTGTGTGTGTGTGTGTGTGTGTGTGTGTGTGTGTGTGTGTGTGTGTGTGTGTGTGTGTGTGTGTGTGTGTGACGGGAACTATTGTATCATCACTGAAATGTTAGTTACTGTTACTAATCTAATTTCTGCTCTCAGATGTCAAACTGTATTCGACATGAAAGTTCATCGTTGTTATCGAATATATCCACATAGGCCCAGTCTGGTCTTGGTTCAAAGGTCAACTTCCCAGTCTATAACCTATGTCTGGTAGTAAGTCTGTAATACAAGTATACAGTGTAACCAGCCTGTCTCTCCCACTTTGAATTACAGGGGTAGAAAAATAAGGTCTTAGTTTGTTTTTTGGTTTCGGTACAACTTTCACAAGCATGTGAAACACACAAAATGTTTCACCAAACTCAACTAGAAATACATGTTCCACATTGCAATACATATTCATATGAAGTAGCGAACTTTCATAATGTGTTACGTTTCACAGTTTTTGTGTTGTTGTGGGTTTGTGTATATGTATGTGTGTGTGTGTGTGTGTGTGTGTGTGTGTGTGTGTGTGTGTGTGTGTGTGTGTGTGTGTGTGTGTGTGTGTGTGTGTGTGTGTGTGTGTGTGTGTGTGTGTGTGTGTGTGTATTTCAGGAAATGGCTGCCCGGATTCCAAAGCAGCTGATTGGTCGGCCCAGCACTAATTGAATCTCGGAACCCGCCCTCTCGTCAGGGGATACAGCTGTCTGCAATTACCGACTCCTTCTGCAGCTTGAAAAGCCAGCGTTCCTTTGTTAGGGGAGAGAGCTTCTTTGTATGTTTTGTGTTGGTCTGGTAAATTTGTTGAAAGTGTTTTGTAGCCACTCCTGTAGAGGTATGTGTATACAATAGTACCTAGTGTTTTTGGTTTATTTAAATTGTTCACTAAATTTAAATTATAGTGTTTCATTTGTTCCCAGGGGGGAAGGCACCTTGGGAGTGTTTAGGCTAGAGGCCTGCAGGCATACGTATACCCGTAGTATTTATTCTGTGTATGCACACTAGGTAAGACCTGAGTATTTTGGTTAGCGTGCCAGGTGGTGCTAAGAATAGGTAACCAGTGGGTAGGCAGGTAAGATAGGAGATGGGGAATTTTCACTTTCTTTGCTCTAATTCCATCCAGCCCCTTTTCCCCACCTTACCATTATACTATTTAATCCGACTGCGCTCAATTGATGATCACTTAAATGTTTGATGAACGTATAGATTTGACATGTAAACTGGTTTATCTAATACAGGTTTTGATGTCTGTAAAGTAGACCCACAAAGTATAATATATGTACTACTATGATTAATAAAATGTGATATTGACAAGATCAGAAATGTGCTGTATGTAACAAATTAAATCCACGTTTATTGGTCGCGTACACAGATTAACAGATGTTACTGCAGGTACATTGAAATGCTTGTGTTTCTAGCTCCTACAGTGCAGTAATACAATATTGACACTGCCAAAATGTGTCAAGAAAGAAATGCATCCCTTATATCAGGGCTCTCTAACCCTGTTCCTGGAGAGAAACCTACAGAACGGTATTTGCTTCAACCCCAGTTGTAACTAACCTGATTCAATTTATCAACCAGCTACTTATTCAAATCAGGTGTGCTAGATCCCTTTAACTAGGTAAGTGAGTAAAGAACAACTTATTTACAATGATGGCCTAGCAGGGAACAGTGGGTTAACTACCTGTTTCAGGGGCAGAATGACACATTTGACCTGTCTGCTTGGGGATTCAATCCAGCATCCTTCGGGTTAATGGCTGAATGCTCTAACCCCTAGGCTACCTGCTGACCTGAGAAGGGTTGGAGAAAAATCTACAGAACAGTAGCTCTCCAGGAGCAGGGTTGGAGAAAAACCTACAGAACAGTAGCTCTCCAGGAGCAGGGTTGGAGAAAAACCTACAGAACAGTAGCTCTCCAGGAACAGGGTTGGAGAAAAACCTACAGAACAGTAGCTCTCCAGGAACAGGGTTGGAGAAAAACCTACAGAACAGTAGCTCTCCAGGAACAGGGTTGGAGAAAAACCTACAGAACAGTAGCTCTCCAGGAACAGGGTTGGAGAAAAACCTACAGAACAGTAGCTCTCCAGGAACAGGGTTGGAGAAAAACCTACAGAACAGTAGCTCTCCAGGAACAGGGTTGGAGAAAAACCTACAGAACAGTAGCTCTCTAGGAACAGGGTTGGAGAAAAACCTACAGAACAGTAGCTCTCCAGGAGCAGGGTTGGAGAAAAACCTACAGAACAGTAGCTCTCCAGGAGCAGGGTTGGAGAAAAACCTACAGAACAGTAGCTCTCCAGGAGCAGGGTTGGAGAAAAACCTACAGAACAGTAGCTCTCCAGGAGCAGGGTTGGAGAAAAACCTACAGAACAGTAGCTCTCCAGGAGCAGGGTTGGAGAAAAACCTACAGAACAGTAGCTCTCCAGGAGCAGGGTTGGAGAAAAACCTACAGAACTGTAGCTCTCCAGGAACAGGGTTGGAGTTTAATCCTACAGAACGGCACCTCTACAGGAACAGGGTTGGAGGTTAATCCTACAGAACAGTAGCTCTCCAGGAACAGGGTTGGAGGTTAATCCTACAGAACGGTAGCTCTCCAGGAACAGGGTTGGAGCTTAATCCTACAGAACGGTAGCTCTCCAGGAACAGGGTTGGAGGTTAATCCTACAGAACGGTAGCTCTCCAGGAACAGGGTTGGAGGTTAATCCTACAGAACGGTAGCTCTCTAGGAACAGGGTTGGAGGTTAATCCTACAGAACGGTAGCTCTCCAGGAACAGGGTTGGAGGTTAATCCTACAGAACGGTAGCTCTCTAGGAACAGGGTTGGCGGTTAATCCTACAGAATGGTAGCTCTCTAGGAACAGGGTTGGAGGTTAATCCTACAGAACGGTAGCTCTCTAGGAACAGGGTTGGAGGTTAATCCTACAGAACGGTAGCTCTCCAGGAACAGGGTTGGAGGTTAATCCTACAGAACGGTAGCTCTCTAGGAACAGGGTTGGAGGTTAATCCTACAGAACGCTAGCTCTCCAGGAACAGGGTTGGAGGTTAATCCTACAGAACGGTAGCTCTCTAGGAACAGGGTTGGAGGTTAATCCTACAGAACGCTAGCTCTCCAGGAACAGGGTTGGAGGTTAATCCTACAGAACGGTAGCTCTAGGAACAGGGTTGGAGGTTAATCCTACAGAATGGTAGCTCTCTAGGAACAAGGTTGGAGGTTAATCCTACAGAACGGTAGCTCTCTAGGAACAGGGTTGGCGGTTAATCCTACAGAATGGTAGCTCTCTAGGAACAGGGTTGGAGGTTAATCCTACAGAACGGTAGCTCTCCAGGAACAGGGTTGGAGGTTAATCCTACAGAACGGTAGCTCTCCAGGAACAGGGTTGGAGGTTAATCCTACAGAACGGTAGCTCTCCAGGAACAGGGTTGGAGGTTAATCCTACAGAACGGTAGCTCTCTAGGAACAGGGTTGGCGGTTAATCCTACAGAATGGTAGCTCTAGGAACAGGGTTGGAGGTTAATCCTACAGAATGGTAGCTCTCTAGGAACAGGGTTGGAGGTTAATCCTACAGAACGGTAGCTCTCTAGGAACAGGGTTGGCGGTTAATCCTACAGAATGGTAGCTCTCTAGGAACAGGGTTGGAGGTTAATCCTACAGAACGGTAGCTCTCCAGGAACAGGGTTGGAGGTTAATCCTACAGAACGGTAGCTCTCTAGGAACAGGGTTGGCGTGCATGTAAAATGAAGTTGCTGGAGTCATTTTGATGGGTAGTGCAAGTGTATTGCCTAATATGAAAACAACGTAATTTACAGTACTTTAGCCTACTACGTTCAAGAGCAATTTAAAAACAAATATATTTTTGCTATCGGATTAACTGGTTATTATAACTACATTGAAGATATCGTTATGTTGTGTTCTGGTGACTAAACCAATGTACTCATATTTCACAGTAAATGTATATTTTGGATTAATGGTTGTGTGGTGAGAGACATGTACAAACAAAATGAATGCACAATGAACGGTTTTGAATGTAAGACTGGCTGTGTTACAAGTATTATCCATTTGAAGTTTTGAATATTCACCACATATTTCGTGCAAAAGCGATTAAAAAAAAGTAAAATTGCATTGGCCAATACAGTAATGTAAAACCGTAATATATGCCATTTACATGGGAATCGAACAGAAAACTCCGGTGTTGCTAAGCCATTTACATGGGAATCGAACAGAAAACTCCGGTGTTGCTAAGCAATTTCCATGGGAATCGAACAGAAAACTCCGGTGTTGCTAAGCCATACTCTTTTATGAACTGAGCCACATACAGGACCACTAAAATACACAAGTACAATACTGTAAAATACAATACACAATTACAATACAGGTGGAAGATGTATGATTGACATATGAAAACATATTTAAATAGGGTATTTATGTTTATTTTTAATACATTTGCTAAAAATCATAATGGGGTCTTGTATGTAGATTGAAGGCAAAATCTTTATTTAATCATTTTTAGATTAAGATTGTAATGTAACAATGTGGAATAAGTCAAGGGGTCTGAATATTGTAAGTAAGAATTTGTCCTTAACTGACTGGTGTAGTTAAATAAACGTTGTAATAGTACACATTTTTGGCAGCTATCTGTTACACACACACACACACACACACACACACACACACACACACACACACACACACACACACACACACACACACACACACACACACACACACACACACACACACACACACACACACACACACACACACACACACACACACACACACACACACACACACACACACACACACAGGTCTTCCTTCTTCACGGAACCTGTGGCTACTCTATTTAGACCTAATCAGAATAGCTAATGCGTTAGGGTGTGTGGTCCTACTTCTCCAACCCAAGATCCCATAGGGGCATATGGACCCCTAATATTTCTTATTCAGTGAGTGACCCAAACATTCTTTTGATATTTTACTAAATGATTTCCAGTCTTTTGCGTCAACTCGAGGGAATCATCCAAAACCTACTGTTCTTGATCCAAGATTCCACTAATACTAATGTAAGAGACATAAGGGCCTGTTCTGCTTAGAGAGAGCGACGGAGGAGAATAACTTCATTCTGGTGTGGATTGTCAGTCTTCCTCTCTTCCTCCCCATCTCCTCCTCCCCCTCTCCTCATCCCCCTCTCCTCCTCCCCATCTCCTGCTCCCCCTCTCCTCATTCCCTCTCCTCATCCCCTCTCTCCATCTCTTAATTATTCTGCACAGTCTCTACCTGCCATCCAACATTCTGTGAATCTTTTCCTCCTTTCCTCTCTTCTTGGCAGTAGTACTGTAGACTACTTTATCACTGACCTCAAATAGCGAAATGCTTATGCTTCTAGATCCAACAGCGTAGCAGTATCTAACAGGTAATATCTAACAAATTCCACAACAAAACCTAATATACACAATCTAGTAAAGGAATGGGATGAGAATATAAAATATATGGATGAGCAGTGACAGAGCGGCTAAGATGCAATAGATAGTAAAGAATAGATAGTGAAGGATACAGTATATACATATGAGATGAGCAATGTGAGATGTAAACATTCTTAAAGTTGCGTTATTAAAGTGACTAGTGTTCCATTTAAAGTGGCCAATGATATCAAGTCTGTAAGTGGTGGCTGATTAACAATCTGATGGCCTTGAGATAGAAGCTGTTTTTCAGTCTTTCGGTCTCAGCTTTGATGCACCTGTACTGACCTCGCCTTCTGGATGGAAGTGGGGTGAACAAGTAGTGGCTCGGGTGGTTATTGTCCATGATGATCTTTTTTGCCTTCCTGTGACATCGGATGCTGTAGGTGTCCTGGAGGGCAGGTAGTTTGCCCCCGGTGATGCGTTGTGCAGACCTCACTACCCTCTGGGCGGTGCAGTTGCCATACCAGGCAGTGATACAGCCCGACAAGATGCTCTCAATTGTGCACCTATAAAAGTTGGAGTCTTTTCTGTGACAAGCCAAATTTATTCAGCACTGTTGCGCCTTCTTCACCACACTGGCTGTGTGAGTGGACCATTTCAGTTTGTTGGTGATATGTACACCGACAAACTTAAAACTTTCCACCTTCTCCACTGCTGTCCAGTCGATGTGGAGATGGGGGTGCTCCCTTCGCTGTTTCCTGAAGTCCACGATCACTCTTTTGTTTTGCTGACATTGAGTGAGAGGTTATTTTCCTGACACCACACTCCGAGGGCCCTCACCTCCTCCCTGTAGGCTGTCTCGTCGTTGTTGGTAATCAAGTCTACTACTGTAGTGTCGTCTGCAAACTTGATTTGTTGAGTTGGAGGTGTGCATGGCCATGCAGTCATGGGTGAACAGGGAGTACAGGAGAGGGCTGAGAACGCACCCCATGTTGAGGATCAGAAGAGTAGAGATGTTGTTTCCTACCTTCCCCACCTGCGTGCGGGCCGTCAGGAAGTCCAGGACCCAGTTGCACAGGGCAGGTTCGAGACCCAGGGTCTCAAACTTAATGAGTTTGGAGGGTACTATGGGGTTGAATGCTGAGCTGTAGTCAATGAACAGCAGTCTTACATAGGTATTCCTCTTTTCCAGATGGGATAGGGCAGTGTAATGGCGATTGCATCGTCTGTGAACCAATTGGGGCATGAAGCAAGTTGGAGTGGGTCTAGGGTGAGAGGTAGGATGGAGGTGATATGATCCTTGACTAGTCTCTCAAACCACTTCATGATGACAGAAGCGATTGCTACGGGGCGAGAGTCATTTAGTTCAGTTACCTTAGCTTTCTTGGGAAAAGGAACAATGGTGGCCATCTTGTAGCACGTTGGGAAAGCTGACTGGGATAGGGATTCATTGAATATGTCCATAAACACACCAGCCACCTGGTCTGAACATGCTCTGAGGCCGTGGCTAGGGATGCCATCTGGGCTGGCAGCCTTCCGAGGGTTAACACGTTTAAATGTTTTACTCACTTCGTCCACAGAGAAGGAGAGCCTACAGTCTTTGGTTGCGGGCCATGTCGGTGGCACTGTATTGTCCTCAAAGCGAGCAAAGAAGTTGTTTAATTTGCCTGGGAGCATGACATCGATGTCAGAGATGAGGCTGGTTTTCTTTTTCTAATCCGTGATTGTCTGTAGACCCTGCCACATACGTCTTGTGTTTGAGCTGCTGAATTGCGACTCCACCTTGTCTCTATACTGATGCTTTGCTTGTTTGATTTCCTACGGAGGAAATAACCACTGTTTATATTCGGCCATGTTTCCAGTCGCCTTGCCATGATTAAATGTGGTGGTGTGCACTTTCAGTTTTGTGCGAATGCTGCCATTAATCCACGGTTTCTGGTATTTTAATAGTCACAGTGGGTACAACATCTCCTATACACTTCCTTATAAACTCGCTCACAGAGTCAGCATATTCATCAATGTTATTGTCTGAGGCTACCCGGAACATATACGAAGCAATCTTGAAGCGTGGAATCCCATTGGTCAGACCAGCTTTGGATAGACCTAAATAGGAAGCGCCCGTGCTTAAGTTTCTGCCCATAGGAGGGGAGCAACAAGATGGAGTCATGGTCAAATGTACCAAAAGGAGGGTGGGGGAGGGCATTGTATGCATCATGGAAGTTAGATTAGCACTGGTAGATTGTGTTACTCTCTAATGTATTGCAATCGATATGCTGATAGAATTTAGGTAGCCTTGTTCTCAGATTAGCTTTGTTAAAATCCCCAGCTACAATAAATGAAGCCTTAAAAGATATATGGTTTCCAGTTTGCATAAAGTCCAATGAAGTTCCCTGATGGCCGACCGTCTTGGTATCCGCTTGCAGGGGGAAATACACAGCTGTGACTGTAACATAGGAGAGCTCTCTTGGCAAATAATACGGTCGGCATTTGATTGTGAGGAATTCTAGGTCAGGTATGCAAAAGTACTTGAGTTCTTGTATGTTGTTACAATTACACCATGAGTCGTTAATCATGAAACAAACACCCCCGCCCTTCTTCTGACGACGCACTGGAAATCCCGTTGGCTGTACGGACTCCGACAGCATGTCCCTAACTAGCCATGTTTCCTTGAAACAGAATATGTTACATTCCCGGATATCTCTTTGTAAAAGCAACTCTTGCTCTAATTTAGTCGACTTTGTTTAACTAGGGACTGGACATTAGCGAGTAATATAGTCGGAAGCGGTGGGTGGTGTGCGCACATCCGAAGCCTCAGTAGAAGACCGCTCCGGTACCCTTTTCTTCCGCGCCGTTGTTTTGGATCGGCCTCTGGATTCAGTTCAAATGCCCTGGGAAGTGCAACAAAGGATCCGCTTTGGGAAAGTCCTATTCCTGGTCATAGTGCTGGTTGTGCAAGTAAGTTGACGTCTCTCTAACGATCCAATAGTTCTTACTGGCTGTATGTAATAACCGGACGTATGGCTTTCTGGGGTAACAATGTAAGAAATAATATGTTAAAAAAACTAAACACAGCACAGTTTCCTAAGGACTTGAAGCGAAGCTGCCATCTCTATCGGCGTCATCAACCCAGAGTCTCTCAGAGCGTTCAATCAGCCCACTGACACCCCTATCAGATCACAGAAAAATCACAGTCTACTTGAACAGAGCAATATTCAATCATGAGGCATCAAAGCTAAAGGAACTGAATAATATTAAGAAATGCTATAGATGGAAGGAATGTAGTGTGGAAACCTACTAAAAAACAATTAGGCAACAACAAATTTAACTTCCTGGACAAAATATTCCACTGTAATAGTGAATGTGTAAACTTGGCAGGAGAAATCCTAAACAGTATATTTAACATCTCAGCTTCCATATCAAATAAATACATTTAAAAAATAAAACTGAAGAAAAAACAACAATAACAAATGGTGTGAGCCTCCAGCTGTGCCCTGGACACTATATATTCATTTATTGCCCCACATTTATCTTCAGAGTTCGTACTGCTAGGTGACCTAAACTGGGATATTCTTAACACCCCAGCCATCTTACAATCTAACCTAGATGCCCTCAATCTCACAAAAATGATAAAGAACCTACCAGGTACAACCCTAAATCCATAAACACGGGCACCCTCATAGATATCAACCTGCCCAACCTGCCCTCTAAGTACACCTCTGCTGTCATCAACCAAGATCGCAGCGATCACTGCCTCATTGCCTGCGTCCGTAATGGGCCCGCGGTCAAACGCTCCCTAAAACACTTCAGCGAGCAGGCCTTCCTAATCGACCTGGCCCGGGTATCCTGGAAGGATATTATAATATAATAATATATGCCATTTAGCAGACGCTTTTATCCAAAGCGACTTACAGTCATGTGTGCATACATTCTACGTATGGGAGGTCCCGGGGATTGAACCCACTTCCCTGGCGTTACAAGCGCCATGCTCTACCAACTGAGCTACAGGACCTCCCAATCGACCTGGCCCGGGTATCCTGGAAGGATATTGACCTCATCCCGTCAGTAGAGGCTGCCTGGTTATTCTTCAAAAGTGCATTCCTCACAATCTTAAATAAGCATGTCCCATTCAAAAAATGTAGAACTAAGAACAGATATAGTCCTTGGGTCACGCCAGACTTGACTGCCCTTGACCAGCACAAAAACATCCTGTGGCATACTGCATTAGCATCGAATAGCCCCTGCCATATGCAACTTTTCAGGGAATTTAGGAACAAATCTACACAGTTGGTTAGGAAAGCAAAGGCTAGCTTTTTCAAACAGAAATTTGCTTCCTGTCACACAAATTCCCAAAAGTTTTGGGACACTGTAAAGGCCATGGAGAATAAGAGCACCTCCTCCCAGCTGCTCACAGCACTGAGGATAGGAAACACTGTCACCACCAATAAATCTGAACCCTCTCTTTCGAAAATTATCCGCCGCAACTATTACAAGCCTGTTCAACCTCTCTTTTGTATCATCTGAGATCCCCAAAGATTGGGAAGCTGCCGTGGTCATCCCCCTCTTCAAAGGGGGAGACACTATAGATCCAAACTGTTAGACTTATATCTATCCTGCCCTGCCTTTCTAAAGCCTTCAAAAGCCAAGTTAACAAACAGATCACCGACCATTCCGAATCCCACCGTATCTTCTCCGCTATGCAATCTGGTTTCCGAGCACCTCAGCCACGCTCAAGGTCCTAAACGATATCATAACCACCATCGATAAAAGACAGTACTGTGCAGCCATCTTCATTGACCTGTCCAAGGCTTTTGACTCTGTCAATCACCATTCGTTTTGTCACCAAAGCCCCATATACTACCCACCACTGCGACCTGTATGCCCTCGTTGGCTGGCCCTTGCTTCATATTTGTCACCAAACACACTGACTCCAGGTCATCTATGAGTCTTTGCTTGGGTAAAGCTCCGCCTTATCACAGCTCACTGGTCACCACAGCAACACCCACCCATAGCACGTGCTCCAGCAGTTATATTTCACTAGTCATCCCCAAAGCCAACACCCCCTTTGGCTGCCTTTCCTTCCCGTTCTCTGATGACAATGACTGGAACAAATTGCAGAAATCACTGAAGCTGGAGACTATTGTCTCCCTCACTAACATTCAGCATCAGCTGTCAAAGCAGCTTACCGATCATTGCACCTGTTCACAGCGCATCTGTAAACAGCCCACCCAACTACCTCATCTCCATATTGTTATTTTTTTTGTTGCTCTTTTGCACCCCAGTAACTCTACTTGCCCATTATCACTCCAGCGTTAATGCTAAATTGTAATTATTTCGCCGCTGTGGCCAAGTATTGCCTTAACTCCCTAATCTTACTACATAGATTTATCTATTGTGTTATTGTGTTATTGACACTAGTTTTGTTTATCCCATGTGTAACATTGTTGTTTTTGTCACACTGCTTTGCTTTATCTTGGCCAGGTCACAGTTAAAAATGAGAATGTGTTCTCAACTGGCCTACCTGGTTAAATAAAGGTAAAATAAAAATATGCCTAATTTGTTTATTCGTAACTTTTCATGTTCAAAACGGTGCACTCTCCTCAAACAATAGCATGGTATTCTTTCAATGTAATAGCTACTGTAAATTGGACGGTGCAGTTAGATTAACAAGAATTTAAGCTTTCTACCAATATCAGATATATCTATGTCCTGGGAAGTTTTCTTGTTACTTTCAACCTCATGCTAATCGCATTAGCCTAAGTTAGCTTAAATGTCCCATGGACGTGACACCGATCCCAAAGAAGTTTTAATTTAAATGTATTCCTGGTGACTACCTCAGGAAGCTGGTTGAGAGAATACCAAGATTGTGCAAGCAAAGAGTGGCAAAGAGTGGCAAAGAGTGGCTACATTGAAGAATCTCAAAAATAAAATATATTTTGATTTGTTTAACACTTTTGGGGTACTACATGATTCCATATGTGTGGTTTCATAGATGCAATGTCTTCACTAACTTGATAATATAGAAAATAGTAAAAATACAGATGATTAGGTGTGCCCAAAGTTTTGACTGGTACTTTATGTAAATTAGATATTTCTGTATTTAATTTTCAATAAATTTGCAAAAAATATGGAAAAGTTTTCACTTATTCTTGGGTATTGTGTGTAGATGGGAGAGAAAAACCTAACATCCTGCCAAATGTATACCCATATTAGAGATGTATATTTCCCCCAGATTACACCGACCCACAAAGAATTTGAAAATAAATCTGGCATAGATAAACTCCCATATCTGTCAGGTCGAAAAACTTCAGTTTGCAATCTTAGAAGGAACATTTGTGGCCCATGAGAAAATGGGCAACCATTGGAGTTCTACCAATATTTATCTGTTTATTTATCTCCCCTTACTATTTGTACGACAACTATTTGCACATTGCTAAAACAAGTACATAGCTGACATATAACATCTGAAATGACATATAACATCTGAAATGTCGTTATCATTTTGAAACCTGATTTACTGTTTACTGTTAAATGCTAATAGTTCTTTGTTGGTGTTTTGTGTCTTCTCAGTTTTGAAACACATTTCCCATGTCAATAAAGCCCCTTTGAATCGAATTCTGCAAATATATCCTCTGTGTAGAATGTAAAACACCAAATAATGCATTCAGAGCAGAATTAGGCCGATACCCGCTAATTATCCAAATCCAGAAAAGAGACGTTAAATTCTTCAACCACCTAAAAGGAAGTGATTCCCAATCCTTCCATAACAAAGCCATCACCTACAGAGAGATGAACCTGAAGACGAGTCCCCTAAGCAAACTGGTCCTGGGGCCTGTTCACAAATAGACCCCACAGAGCCCCAGGACAGCAACACAATTAGACCCAAACAAATTATAAGAAAACAAAATGTGAATTACCTGAAACATTGGAAAGAACAAAAAAAGAGCAATCTAGAATGCTATTTGGCCATTAATAGAGAGTACACCGTAGTAGAATACCTGGCCACTGTGACTGACCCAAACTTAAGGAAAGCTTTGACTATGCACAGACTCCGTGAGCATAGCCTTGCTATTCAGAGAGTCCGCTGTAGGCAGACCTGGCTCTCAAGAGAAGACAGGCTATGTGCACACTGCCCACAAAATGAGGTGGAAACTGAGATGCACTTCCTAACCTCCTGCCAAATGTATGACCCTATTAGACACATATTTCCCTCAGATTACACAGACCCACAAGAATTCCAAAACAAATCCAATTTTGAAAAACTCCCATATATATTGGGTGAAATACCACAGTCTGCCGTCACAGCAGCAAGATTTGTGACCTGTCGCCACAAGAAAAGGGTAACCAGTGAAGAACAAACACCATAGTAAATTCAACCCATATTTATGGTAATTTTTTCCATTTGGTACTTTACAACTATTTGCACATCGTTACGACACGGCACATAGCCATAATATGACATTTGAAATGTCTCTATTCCTTTGGAACAATTCTGAGTGTAATGTTTACTGTTAATTTTTTATTTATTTTTTCACCTTTGTTAATGATCTATTTCACTTGCTTTGACAATGTAAACATGTGCTTCTCATGCCAATAAATCCCTTTGAATTGAGAGAGAGAGAGAGAGAGAGAGAGAGAGAGAGAGAGAGAGAGAGAGAGAGAGAGAGAGAGAGAGAGAGAGAGAGAGAGAGAGAGAGAGAGAGAGAGAGAGAGGGAGAGAGAGAGACAGGGATAGGCAGAGAGAGAGAGACTTTGATTAGAAGAGTCAAAACAGACATTATTTTCTGGGCCCACGCTTCAGTCAGTCTAATAAATCTGCTTGGGAACACACAGAATATTAAAATTAGGTTATCAAAAGTGGTTTTCTGTTACAGTGCCATGTCTCACAAACTGCCAATATTTAATTTAAAGGCCTGGATAGCACATACTAGCCAACGTTTATAAAATTGAATGTTCTGTTTCCATCTCTGTAAAACTCTAAAATTCAATGGTTTCATCAGATTGCTATAATATTAATGGGTGACGTTTTGCAGGCATCGGTCTCGTTCAGGCAATATGTACAACTGAAACATAGTGTGTGTCTCAATGTTTGACGAGCACATTGGAGGAGTTGAATGCAGTAGGGTTTAAGATGGCCATGCTAGACTGGACAAAAATTGTCACATGTGTTACAGAAGTCAATCCAGGACCAACACAGCACACAAACTTTGACAAAAACAAACTTGTCATTAAGCCTTTCAATTTCAAATATTAAAATCAATATTAAATTGCTGCTTCAAAAATAAGTAACACGGCCAAAGGAATATTATTGAGATATTTCACAAGAAGATCTCAGACTGGCAGAGCAAGATGATCAAGGACTGACAGAGCAAGATGATCAAGGTCTGACAGAGAGCACAAATAATCAAGGACTGACAGAGCAAGATGATCAAGGACTGACAAAGAGCACAAGATGATCAAGGACAGATTCACTCATTAATATCCAGGACTGACAGTGCACAAGACAATCTAGGACTACCATAAGTCATAACTGAACAGGTGCATTGACCAATGTTGCAAAGAGGACCTGCGTTCATCCACCTCTGGCCTGCTCGCCTCCCTACCACTGAGGAAGTACAGTTCCCGCTCAGCCCAGTCAAAACTGTTCGCTGCTCTGGCCCCCCAATGGTGGAACAAACTCCCTCACGACGCCAGGACAGCGGAGTCAATCACCACCTTCCAGAGACACCTGAAACCCCACCTCTTTAAGGAATACCTAGGATAGGATAAGCAATCCTTCTCACCTACCCCCCCCCCTTTAAGATTTAGATGCACTATTGTAAAGTGACTGTTCTACTGGATGTCATAAGGTGAATGCACCAATTTGTAAGTCGCTCTGGATAAGAGCGTCTGCTAAACGACTTAAATGTAAAATGTAAATGTAAAAATACATTGTGTAGTAAAACAAAACTATACATTGGAGAACAATAGTTTTTAAACACGGGAAGAGAGTAGCACATCGGTTGACAATCAGTCTGCCCATTCTGCTGTGTTTGTGTGGGTATGTATGTGTGTGTGTGTTATGTATGTGTGTGTGTATATGTGTGTGTGTTATGTATGTGTGTGTGTGTGTGTGTATATGTGTGTGTGTTATGTATGTGTGTGTGTGTATATAGTGTGTGTGTTATGTATGTGTGTGTGAACAGCTGTTAAATAACTCTAAGCTTAACCAGGTCACGTCCCTAATCACAACTCCAATCCAGGAAATGAAGATTGATGATGAAGCCAATCAGGTTCAAAAAGGAAATATGGGATAAAGGTCCGAGGTTAGATGCCAATGAGAAGGGATGGAGCTGTCACAAACTAGAGAGAGAGAGAGATGGAGAGCAAGAGAGAGAGAGAGAGAGAAGGAGAGAAATGGGGGGAAGGGGAGTGAGAGAGAAAGGGGCAATGGGGAAGGAGAGAGAGAATGAGAATGATTGGATGAATGGATTGAGAATAGAGGTTAGTCTGGAGGAGAGGCAGGCCTTGTCAGCACCAATACTACTCCAGGAGTCACAGAGGGAGGAGAAGAGCTGTACTCAAGTCCCACTGTCATGGAAGAGAAAAAGTGAGAGAGTGAAAATTAAGATAAGATATAGATTATACTAGAAATGTACATTTTTCTAAGATGAAACGGTATTCAATTTGGATCACTCTCCAACCAGAAGAATATGAGTTACAAAACGGTATTTACAATACAGGTGGATTTAATATATTTAATATACTGTGATAGAGTGAGTAGATTCAGACTGTGCTAAACCAGACCTGGGTTTAAATACAATTTGAAATATTTCTGTTAGGAAGACTGGGGTTTTCATTTAGCCTGCCTGGGCTACCACATGTGCAGGGTTTGCACTTTTGAGACGATTCTATTTGGTCTACTGCGTTAGTCAAGCTCAATCAATCCCAAGCATTTGAAATGATTTCTAATAGTATTTGAACCCAGGTCTGTATCTGACTAAGCAGTACAAACTCCTTGTTTTCTCACTCTTCTGTGAGAGGCCTGTTTACAGGACACAGCCCTGACTCTCTCCAGCCCTTTACTTGGCTGCCTCCACTCCACACTCATAATCTGCAGGTTAGTCTATGTGTTAACGTGTGCTTTTATCTTCACTAGGTTATCCCAGGCTAACATGGGTCACCACCTGTGTTAGCATGCTGGCTGTTGTGCTCTGTTAACCCATGCTAACTTGTTATCTAACAGAAAATGTGGAGATCCTGCTGGTGGTTGAGAGACTGTATGTAAGCAAAAGAGGAGAGGAGAGGAGAGGAGAGGAGAGGAGAGGAGAGGAGAGGAGAGGAGAGGAGAGGAGAGGAGAGGAGAGGAGAGGAGAGGAGAGGAGAGGAGAGGAGAGGAGAGGAGACCAGAGGAGAGGAGACCAGAGGAGAGGAGACCAGAGAAGAGGAGAAAGGAGAAGAGGAGAGAGAAGAGAAGAAAGGAGGAGAGAGGAGAAGAGAAGAGGAGAGAGGAGAAGAGGAGAGAATAGAAGAGAAGAGGAGAGGAAAGGAGAGAAGAGAAGAAGAGACCAGAGAAGAGGAGAAAGGAGAAGAGGAGAGAGAAGAGAAGAGGAGGGGAAAGAGGAGAAGCGATAGAAAGGGGGGGGGGTAAAAGAGGACTAGAGTTTGTGTGTGCATGTAGCAGAAGAGAGGAGAGGAGTGGAGGAGAAGAGAAGACAAGACAATACTTTTTTTTTACCAAACCCTAGAAAATCATTTTATATAATCCTCCTTAGAGCATCGTAACACAAACTGACACAACACAGCTACACCAGATTTAATCAACTTTAACCCTCGCTAAAGGACACAGTTATTAAATATGTTCCCATCCGAAATTAAAACTGGACTAACTTGAGAGTACATTTTCCCTCCCCACTTGTTTCTTTCCCTCATGAAGTTTTTACATCTTGATCCATTCATTTCTGGGAATTCTGAGAAACTGGACTTGAGTTTTTATGCTCAGAGATTTGATCACCTTTGAAAGTCCCATCCTCAAATGAAGGTACAGGGATTATAGGTCTCAGAAACATCTCTAAAATGTCATTCTGGAGGGCAGCTCTGACCATAACTTAAATGTTCAATGCAGCTCCATGTCAATTTCAGTCTTGGCACGTCGGGAGAAACTACATTTCATGTAATCTAATATACAGACCAAATAAATGTTGGGTTATGAAACTGCAATGTTTTTCAGAAGTGGCCAGTAAGCAGGTCTGGAGAGTGTACTGAACCCTGTCTCTGCTATGGCCCATGGCTGGGTTGGAAGATGGAAGCAAGGACTGGGGAAGGACAGGACAGTGTCTACTCTACAGCCTACAGTCTCTGACAGCTCTTCCCTTCCTGTCTGATATCAACGGAGTCCTGTTGAAGGCTTGTCATAAAATGTCATTACAAATGTAATTACACTGCAAAGGAAGATGTCAGGTTTTCAAGTTATTTCTGTGTGTGCTGAAAAGTGTTGTGCATATAGTTACAGAGATGGGAACTGTCAGTAGCTATATTTCCATGAACTTGTCCAGTGATTTTTTTTGTCGACATTTAGAAAGTTGGCATAGAATGAAGATGCGACAATTGCCTGCTAGGGTGAATTTCCATTGAACTATCTTGTGTGGATAAAAACAGCTGGACATAATGACGTCACACCTATAAATAAAACGACAGTGTTGAATAAAAATGCAGTGGCTGTGTTTCCATCACCCATTTATGCTAATTGTGCATGAATAAATTGGCCACAGCCTGTCTGCCCTCCCACCTGTCTGTTTCATGTCTCAGGTAGCCTGTCTGCCCTCCCACCTGTCTGTTTCATGTCTCAGGTAGCCTGTATTCCCTCCCACCTGTCTGTTTCATGTCTCAGGTAGCCTGTCTGCCCTCCCACCTGTCTGTTTCATGTCTCAGGTAGCCTGTATTCCCTCCCACCTGTCTGTTTCATGTCTCAGGTAGCCTGTATTCCCTCCCACCTGTCTGTTTCATGTCTCAGGCAGCCTGTCTGCCCTCCCACCTGTCTGTTTCATGTCTCAGGTAGCCTGTCTGCCCTCCCACCTGTCTGTTTCACGTCTCAGGTAGCCTGTCTGCCCTCCCACCTGTCTGTTTCATGTCTCAGGTAGCCTGTCTGCCCTCCCACCTGTCTGTTTCATGTCTCAGGTAGCCTGTATTCCCTCCCACCTGTCTGTTTCATGTCTCAGGTAGCCTGTATTCCCTCCCATCTGTCTGTTTCATGTCTCAGGTAGCCTGTATTCCCTCCCACCTATCTGTTTCATGTCTCAGGTAGCCTGTCTGCCCTCCCACCTGTCTGTTTCATGTCTCAGGTAGCCTGTCTGCCCTCCCACCTGTCTATTTCATGTCTCAGGTAGCCTGTCTGCCCTCCCACCTGTCTGTTTCATGTCTCAGGTAGCCTGTCTGCCCTCCCACCTATCTGTTTCATGTCTCAGGTAGCCTGTCTGCCCTCCCACCTGTCTGTTTCATGTCTCAGGTAGCCTGTCTGCCCTCCCACCTGTCTGTTTCATGTCTCAGGTAGCCTGTCTGCCCTCCCACCTGTCTGTTTCATGTCTCAGGTAGCCTGTCTGCCCTCCCACCTGTCTGTTTCATGTCTCAGGTAGCCTGTCTGCCCTCCCACCTGTCTGTTTCATGTCTCAGGTAGCCTGTCTGCCCTCCCACCTGTCTGTTTCATGTCTCAGGTAGCCTGTCTGCCCTCCCACCTGTCTGTTTCATGTCTCAGGTAGCCTGTCTGCCCTCCCACCTGTCTGTTTCATGTCTCAGGTAGCCTGTCTGCCCTCCCACCTGTCTGTTTCATGTCTCAGGTAGCCTGTCTGCCCTCCCACCTGTCTGTTTCATGTCTCAGGTAGCCTGTCTGCCCTCCCACCTGTCTGTTTCATGTCTCAGGTAGCCTGTCTGCCCTCCCACCTGTCTGTTTCATGTCTCAGGTAGCCTGTCTGCCCTCCCATCTGTCTGTTTCATGTCTCAGGTAGCCTGTCTGCCCTCCCACCTGTCTGTTTCATGTCTCAGGTAGCCTGTCTGCCCTCCCACCTGTCTGTTTCATGTCTCAGGTAGCCTGTCTGCCCTCCCACCTATCTGTTTCATGTCTCAGGTAGCCTGTCTGCCCTCCCACCTGTCTGTTTCATGTCTCAGGTAGCATGTCTGCCCTCCCACCTGTCTGTTTCATGTCTCAGGTAGTCTGCCTGCCCTCCCACCTGTCTGTTTCATGTCTCAGGTAGCCTGTCTGCCCTCCCACCTGTCTGTTTCATGTCTCAGGTAGCCTGTCTGCCCTCCCACCTGTCTGTTTCATGTCTCAGGTAGCCTGTCTGCCCTCCCACCTGTCTGTTTCATGTCTCAGGTAGTCTGCCTGCCCTCCCACCTATCTGTTTCATGTCTCAGGTAGCCTGTCTGCCCTCCCACCTATCTGTTTCATGTCTCAGCCAGCATGGAGAAAATGCAATAATTGACTAATATTTGCCAGATTCTCATAATTCTCATGTGCCAACGAATCGCCACGGTTCGTGCCATGATGAAACTTGCACTCGCCCCGTGACCGGGAGACCCATGAGGCAGCGCACAATTGGCCCAGCGTCGTCTGGGTTAGGGGACGGTTTGGCCCAGCGTCGTCCAGGTTAGGGGACGGTTTGGCCGTCGTCCGGGTTAGGGGACGGTTTGGCCCCTCGGTCTAGTGACTCCTTGTGGCGGGCCGGGCTCCTGCGAGCTGATTCCGGTCGCCAGCTGGACAATGTTTCCTCCAACACATTGGTGTGGCTGGCTTCCGGGTTAAGCGAGCAGTGTGTCAAGAAGCAATACGGCTCTGAAACATGGCAGGGTCATGTTTTTGGAGGACTCATGGCTCTCGACCTTCACCTCTCCCAAGTCCATAAGTGAGTTGCAGTGATGGGACAAGACTATAACTACCAACTGGATATCACAAAATTGGGGACAAAAAGAAGGGGCAAAATTAGAAAAAAATACAAATAAAATGACACTCGTTCTTGTAGCGATGTGAAGCAATTCAGGCATTCTTGAAAGTCAAGACAATCCCTGTCTTGCAAAGAAACATTATTTGTATAGTTAAATAAATGGATTTTGCAAGCAGTAAGAATTTAATATGAAATGTGGAGCTTTATAGTGACGTGATAACATCACTTCCCTGCGTACCTACAAAATTCATCCACAATCGTAATTTATTACAAAAACACAATTTCTATCATCATTTGAAAATTCCACCCCTGTCAATCGGATAAAAATGTATTCGATCTTTAGCAGATATACAACATAATGTGTAGTAACTACAGTAAGTCCTCCACCGTGTAGATGTACTGACTGTTCCAGGCTGCTCCTCCACCGTGTAGACGTACTGACTGTTCCAGGCTGCTCCTCCACCATGCAGGCTTACTGACTGTTCCAGGCTGCTCCTCCACCGTGTAGATGTACTGACTGTTCCAGGCTGCTCCTCCACCGTGTAGACGTACTGACTGTTCCAGGCTGCTCCTCCACCGTGTAGACGTACTGACTGTTCCAGGCTGCTCCTCCACCGTGTAGACTTACTGACTGTTCCAGGCTGCTCCTCCACCACTGTTCCAGCTGCTCCTCCACCTTACTGACTGTTCCAGGCTGCTCCTCTGACTGTTCCAGGCTGCTCCTCCACCGTGCAGACGTACTGACTGTTCCAGGCTGTGCTTACTGACTGTTCCAGGCTGCTCCTCCACCGTGTAGACGTACTGACTGTTCCAGGCTGCTCCTCCACCGTGTAGACGTACTGACTGTTCCAGGCTGCTCCTCCACCGTGTAGACGTACTGACTGTTCCAGGCTGCTCCTCCACCGTGTAGACGTACTGACTGTTCCAGGCTGCTCCTCCACCGTGTAGACGTACTGAGACGTACTGACTGTTCCAGGCTGCTCCTCCACCATGTTCCAGGCTGCTCCTCCACCTGACTGTTCCAGGCTGCTCCTCCACCGTGCAGGCTTACTGACTGTTCCAGGCTGCTCCTCCACCATGCAGGCTTACTGACTGTTCCAGGCTGCTCCTCCACCATGCAGGCTTACTGACTGTTCCAGGCTGCTCCTCCACCATGCAGGCTTACTGACTGTTCCAGCTGCTTCTCTCTCCTCCACCATGCTGGCTTACTGACTGTTCCAGGCTGCTCCTCCACCATGCAGGCTTACTGACTGTTCCAGGCTGCTCCTCCACCATGCAGGCTTACTGACTGTTCCAGGCTGCTCCTCCACCATGCAGGCGTACTGACTGTTCCAGCTGCTTCTCTCTCCTCCACCATGCTGCTTTTGGACAGCACTGTCTTTAGAGAAGGAAGAGGCTCATTAGGACATACTGTACATCTTAACACACACACGCACGCACGCACGCACGCACGCACGCACGCACACACACACACACACACACACACACACACACACACACACACACACACACACACACACACACACACACACACACACACACACACACACACACACACACACACACACACACACACACACACACACACACACCCATGGGCGCTGAATGAAAAGACCAAGCCCAGACCACTTGACTATTCCAGCAAGGTCACAGGAAAATGTTCATATTTCCATCAATGAGGTCCAGTGTCTCACGAGCGCAGGTTGTCCCACTCAAATATCAGGGCCATTAGTAAGGCATGTCTTGGGATGGGTCCTGGGCACTCTGGTGCTAAGTAAAGTCTGGTTCAAGGTAGGGTATACCAGCGTAACACCATTCTAACCAGATTTACTGGTACAAGAACATGTAATACAATCTAGCAACGGAAAGTAGTACATATCATCAAGCCTTTAAACTGATTCCAAAGTACAGAAACGTGTAGAGAGCTATAGATCTCTGACAAAAATATTGGACTGCTACCGTTCTTTGTCAAGCTTGATGAAGACCCACATCGCTAACATTTAGCAGTTAAGGTAGGATTACAGGAAGTAGTAGCATGTTAGAACAAATTATGCTAAACTTGCAGGAAGTAGTACCATGTTCTACAGGAAGTAGTAGCATGTTAGAACAAATTATGATAGACCTACAGGAAGTAGTACCATGTTCTACAGGAAGTAGTAGCATGTTAGAACAAATTATGCTAAACTTGCAGGAAGTAGTACCATGTTCTACAGGAAGTAGTAGCACATGTTAGAACAAATTATGATAGACCTACAGGAAGTAGTACCATGTTCTACAGGAAGTAACAGCACGTTAGAACAAATTATGATAGACCTACAGGAAGTAGTACCATGTTCTACAGGAAGTAACAGCACGTTAGAACAAATTATGCTAAACCTGCAGGAAGTAGCAGCACGTTAGAACAAATTATGATAGACCTACAGGAAGTAGTACCATGTTCTACAGGAAGTAACAGCACGTTAGAACAAATTATGCTAAACCTGCAGGAAGTAGCAGCACGTTAGAACAAATTATGATAGACCTACAGGAAGTAGTACCATGTTCTACAGGAAGTAACAGCACGTTAGAACAAATTATGATAGACCTACAGGAAGTAGCCACATGTTAGAACACATTATGCTAGACCTACAGGAAGTAGTACCATGTTCTACAGGAAGTAGCAGCACGTTAGAACAAATTATGATAGACCTACAGGAAGTAGTACCATGTTCTACAGGAAGTAGCAGCATGTTCGAACAAATTATGATAGACCTACAGGAAGTAGTACCATGTTCTACATGAAGTAACAGCACGTTAGAACAAATTATGATAGACCTACAGGAAGTAGCCACATGTTAGAACACATTATGCTAGACCTACAGGAAGTAGTACCATGTTCTACAGGAAGTAGCAGCACGTTAGAACAAATTATGATAGACCTACAGGAAGTAGTACCATGTTCTACAGGAAGTAACAGCACGTTAGAACAAATTATGCTAAACCTGCAGGAAGTAGCAGCACGTTAGAACAAATTATGCTAGACCTACAGGAAGTAGGAGCATGTTAGAACACATTATGCTAGACCTACAGGAAGTAGCCACATGTTAGAACACATTATGCTAGACCTATAGGAAGTAGGAGCATGTACTACAGGAAGTAGCAGCACGTTAGAACAAATTATGATAGACATACAGGAAGTAGGAGCATGTACTACAGGAAGTAGCAGCACGTTAGAACAAATTATGATAGGCCTACAGGAAGTAGGAGCATGTACTACAGGAAGTAGCAGTATGTTAGAACAAATTATGGTAGGCCTACAGGAAGTAGTCGCATGTCCTACAGGAAGTAGCAGTATGTTAGAACAAATTATGGTAGGCCTACAGGAAGTAGTCGCATGTCCTACAGGAAGTAGCAGTATGTTAGAATAAATTATGGTAGGCCTACAGGAAGTAGTCGCATGTCCTACAGGAAGTAGCAGTATGTTAGAACAAATTATGGTAGGCCTACAGGAAGTAGTCGCATGTCCTACAGGAAGTAGCAGCATGTTAGAACAAAAGTAGGCAGAATGCGTGCTCTCTCTCACGTTTCTACTTAGCAATGATTAGTCATCTAAGATTCCCAGTGGTTGAACTGTTGCCACCAGGGTTGGGGTCAAATCAATTTGAATTTTGTTGATTCATGGATAATTGAAATGTAATTGATCCCAACCATGGTTGTTGTATTAAATCCTAGAACCCTGGTTTCATTTCAGATGTGTTCATTGTGCTCTGACCTCAACACAGCCACAGCCCTGGACCCCACTGGGACTGATATACTGTACGATGCTATTCACTAGGGTCACTGATAGACACACACGCACATATACACAAACACAGACTGACACACAC